>NC_074695.1:2038830-2309921 GCF_029448725.1 Salvelinus fontinalis | reverse complement strand
TGTAGTGGTGGTATTATACATGTTGTATTGTAGTGGTGGTATTATACATGTTGTATTGTAGTGGTGGTATTGAACATGTTGTATTGTAGTGGTGGTATTATACATGTTGTATTGTAGTGGTGGTATTATACATGTTGTATTGTAGTGGTGGTATTATACATGTTGTATTGTAGTGGTGGTATTATACATGTTGTATTGTAGTGGTGGTATTGAACATGTTGTATTGTAGTGGTGGTATTATACATGTTGTATTGTAGTGGTGGTATTATACATGTTGTATTGTAGTGGTGGTATTATACATGTTGTATTGTAGTGGTGGTATTATACATGTTGTATTGTAGTGGTGGTATTATACATGTTGTATTGTAGTGGTGGTATTATACATGTTGTATTGTAGTGGTGGTATTGAACATGTTGTATTGTAGTGGTGGTATTATACATGTTGTATTGTAGTGGTGGTATTATACATGTTGTATTGTAGTGGTGGTATTATACATGTTGTATTGTAGTGGTGGTATTATACATGTTGTATTGTAGTGGTGGTATTATACATGTTGTATTGTAGTGGTGGTATTATACATGTTGTATTGTAGTGGTGGTATTATACATGTTGTATTGTAGTGGTGGTATTATACATGTTGTATTGTAGTGGTGGTATTATACATGTTGTATTGTAGTGGTGGTATTATACATGTTGTATTGTAGTGGTGGTATTATACATGTTGTATTGTAGTGGTGGTATTATACATGTTGTATTGTAGTGGTGGTATTATACATGTTGTATTGTAGTGGTGGTA
Organism: Salvelinus fontinalis; assembly: GCF_029448725.1. Lineage (NCBI taxonomy): Eukaryota > Metazoa > Chordata > Actinopteri > Salmoniformes > Salmonidae > Salvelinus > Salvelinus fontinalis. Next base: position 2,309,124 of record NC_074695.1, on the reverse strand, counting down.
TTATACATGTTGTATTGTAGTGGTGGTATTATACATGTTGTATTGTAGTGGTGGTATTATACATGTTGTATTGTAGTGGTGGTATTATACATGTTGTATTGTAGTGGTGGTATTATACATGTTGTATTGTAGTGGTGGTATTATACATGTTGTATTGTAGTGGTGGTATTATACATGTTGTATTGTAGTGGTGGTATTATACATGTTGTATTGTAGTGGTGGTATTATACATGTTGTATTGTAGTGGTGGTATTATACATGTTGTATTGTAGTGGTGGTATTATACATGTTGTATTGTAGTGGTGGTATTATACATGTTGTATTGTAGTGGTGGTATTATACATGTTGTATTGTAGTGGTGGTATTATACATGTTGTATTGTAGTGGTGGTATTATACATGTTGTATTGTAGTGGTGGTATTATACATGTTGTATTGTAGTGGTGGTATTATACATGTTGTATTGTAGTGGTGGTATTATACATGTTGTATTGTAGTGGTGGTATTATACATGTTGTATTGTAGTGGTGGTATTATACATGTTGTATTGTAGTGGTGGTATTATACATGTTGTATTGTAGTGGTGGTATTATACATGTTGTATTGTAGTGGTGGTATTATACATGTTGTATTGTAGTGGTGGTATTATACATGTTGTATTGTAGTGGTGGTATTATACATGTTGTATTGTAGTGGTGGTATTATACATGTTGTATTGTAGTGGTGGTATTATACATGTTGTATTGTAGTGGTGGTATTATACATGTTGTATTGTAGTGTTGGTATTATACATGTTGTATTGTAGTGGTGGTATTATACATGTTGTATTGTAGTGGTGGTATTATACATGTTGTATTGTAGTGGTGGTATTATACATGTTGTATTGTAGTGGTGGTATTATACATGTTGTATTGTAGTGGTGGTATTATACATGTTGTATTGTAGTGGTGGTATTATACATGTTGTATTGTAGTGGTGGTATTATACATGTTGTATTGTAGTGGTGGTATTATACATGTTGTATTGTAGTGGTGGTATTATACATGTTGTATTGTAGTGGTGGTATTATACATGTTGTATTGTAGTGGTGGTATTAAACATGTTGTATTGTAGTGGTGGTATTATACATGTTGTATTGTAGTGGTGGTATTATACATGTTGTATTGTAGTGGTGGTATTATACATGTTGTATTGTAGTGGTGGTATTATACATGTTGTATTGTAGTGGTGGTATTATACATGTTGTATTGTAGTGGTGGTATTATACATGTTGTATTGTAGTGGTGGTATTATACATGTTGTATTGTAGTGGTGGTATTATACATGTTGTATTGTAGTGGTGGTATTATACATGTTGTATTGTAGTGGTGGTATTATACATGTTGTATTGTAGTGGTGGTATTATACATGTTGTATTGTAGTGGTGGTATTATACATGTTGTATTGTAGTGGTGGTATTATACATGTTGTATTGTAGTGGTGGTATTATACATGTTGTATTGTAGTGGTGGTATTATACATGTTGTATTGTAGTGGTGGTATTATACATGTTGTATTGTAGATATGTAGTGGTGGTATTATACATGTTGTATTGTAGTGGTGGTATTATACATGTAGTTTTGAGAGACCCACAGCTAGTGCATTCATCTATATCTACATCTATATCTATATCTATATCTATATCCAGCCTGTCCAGAGAGACCCACAGCTAGAGCATTCATCTATATCTACATCTACATCTATATCTATATCTATATCTATATCCAGCCTGTCCAGAGAGACCCACAGCTAGAGCATTCATCTATATCTACATCTATATCTATATCTATATCTATATCTATATCCAGCCTGTCCAGAGAGACCCACAGCTAGAGCATTCATCTATATCTATATATATATATATATCTACATCTACATCTACATCTACATCTACATCTACATCTACATCTACATCTATATCTATATCTATATCTACATCCAGCCTGTCCAGAGAGACGCACAGCTAGTGCATTCATCTATATCTATATATATATACAGTGGGGAGAACAAGTATTTGATACACTGCCGATTTTGCAAGTTTTCCTACTTACAAAGCATGTAGAGGTCTGTAATTTTTATCATAGGTACACTTCAACTGTGGGAGACGGAATCTAAAACAAAAATCCAGAAAATCACATTGTAGGATTTTTAAGTAATTCATTTGCATTTTATTGCATGACATAAGTATTTGATACATCAGAAAAGCAGAACTGAATATTTGGTACAGAAACCTTAGTTTGCAATTACAGAGATCTTACGTTTCCTGTAGTTCTTGACCAGGTTTGCACACACTGCAGCAGGGATTCTGGCCCACTCCTCCATACAGACCTTCTCCAGATCCTTCAGGTTTCGGGGCTGTCGCTGGGCAATACGGACTTTCGGCTCCCTCCAAAGATTTTCTATTGGGTTCAGGTCTGGAGACTGGCTAGGCCACTCCAGGACCTTGAGATGCTTCTTACGGAGCCACTCCTTAGTTGCCCTGGCTGTGTGTTTCGGGTCGTTGTCATGCTGGAAGACCCAGCCACGACCCATCTTCAATGCTCTTACTGAGGGAAGGAGGTTGTTGGTCAAGATCTCGCGATACATGGCCCCATCCATCCTCCCCTCAATACGGTGCAGTCGTCCTGTCCCCTTTGCAGAAAAGCATCCCCAAAGAATGATGTTTCCACCTCCATGCTTCACGGTTGGGATGGTGTTCTTGGGGTTGTACTCATCCTTCTATTCCTCCAAACACGGCGAGTGGAGTTTAGAGCAAAAAGCTCTATTTTTGTCTCATCATTTGTTAAACATCATTTGTCTCGCAACACTGTACATGTTGCGTTTATATTTTAGTTCAGTGCATATAGTACTCGAATTAATGTTGCTAAGTTCAAAAGAATACAAGATAAAAATGGCTGACACCAATGAGGGTTAGAAACTTTATAAGACAATTATCTCAGAATCCTCTTAACCATATAGCTCTCATTGATTTGATTTAGTGAAGGGCTTTTCTGTATCGTTGTCCAATGTTGGTGAGGCATATTAACCTCTTTTAATAATACTCCTGAATCACTTTGATCAATAAAAGCATTTATTGAGTGTACTTTTAAACACAGCTGAGATTTACTTCAAAGTGCATTCACCCTATTGCTTCCACCTAGCAAGTTGTTTTAGATCTAGGGAGGAGGGGGTAGGGTACTGTCACATTCTTAGCAATATACCTTAATGTCATTTTCATATTCTATATTTACAGCAGCATGTCTTTACTTTCTCAAATTTACCATTTAAGCAACGATGATGTCAGTTATACCAAAACAACACAGAGTTCCGTCTCCAAGTTTTAATGTGGATAAACACACAACAGAATAACTTGGGACAAATCACAGAAATAACAATATGTTAAAGGGGAAATCTGCAGCAGCTGCATCCGCTTTAGAACCTGAATGATATACATGGTGTAGATTTCCAGAAGACCATGATGCTCATCTATATACACTGCTCAACAAAGTAAAGGGAACACTAAAATAACACATCCTAGATCTGAACGAATGAAATATTCTTATTAAATACTTTTTTCTTTACATAGTTTAATGTGCTGACAACAAAATCACACAAAAATTATCAATGGAAATCAAATTTATCAACACATGGAGGTCTGGATTTGGAGTCACACAACATTAAAGTGGAAAACCACACTACAGGCTGATCCAACTTTGATGTAATCTCCTTAGAACAAGTCAAAATGAGGCTCAGTAGTGTGTGTGGCCTCCACGTGCCTGTATGACCTCCCTACAACGCCTGGGCATGCTCCTGATGAGGTGGCGGATGGTCTCCTGAGGGATCTCCTCCCAGACCTGGACTAAAGCATCCGCCAACTCCTAGAGTCTGTGGTGCAACGTGGCGTTGGTGGATGGAGCGAGACATGATGTCCCAGATGTGCTCAATTGGATTCAGGTCTGGGGAACAGGCGGGCCAGTCCATAGCATCAATGCCTTCCTCTTGCAGGAACTGCTGACAAACTCCAGCCACATGAGGTCTAGCATTGTCTTGCATTAGGAGGAACCCAGGGCCAACCGCACCAGCATATGGTCTCACAAGGTGTCTGAGGATCTCATCTCGGTACCTAATGGCAGTCAGGCTACCTCTGGCGAGCACATGGAGGGCTGTGCGGCCCCCCAAAGAAATGCCACCCCACACCATGACTGACCCACCGCCAAACCGGTCATGCTGGAGGATGTTGCAGGCAGCAGAACGTTCTCCACGGCGTCTCCAGACTCTGTCACGTCTGTCACATGTGCGTGTGAACCTGCTTTCATCTGTGAAGAGCACAGGGCGCCAGTGGCGAATTTGCCAATCTTGGTGTTCTCTGGCAAATGCCAAACGTCCTGCACGGTGTTGGGCTGTAAGCACAACCCCCACCTGTGGACGTCGGGCCCTCATACCACCCTCATGGAGTCTGTTTCTGACCGTTTGAGCAGACACATGCACATTTGTGGCCTGCTGGAGGTCATTTTGCAGGGCTCTGGCAGTGCTCCTCCTTGCACAAAGGCGGAGGTAGCGGTCCTGCTGCTGGGTTGTTGCCCTCCTACGGCCTCCTCCACGTCTCCTGATGTACTGGCCTGTCTCCTGGTAGTGCCTCCATGCTCTGGACACTACGCTGACAGACACAGCAAACCTTCTTGCCACAGCTCACATTGATGTGCCATCCTGGATGAGCTGCACTACCGGAGCCACTTGTGTGGGTTGTAGACTCCGTCTCATGCTACCACTAGAGTGAAAGCACCGCCAGCATTCAAAAGTGACCAAAACATCAGCCAGGAAGCATAGGAACTGAGAAGTGGTCTGTGGTCACCACCTGCAGAACCACTCCTTTATTGGGGGTGTCTTGCTAATTGCCTATAATTTCCACCTTTTGTCTATTCCATTTGCACAACAGCATGTGAAATTTATTGTCAATCAGTGTTGCTTCCTAAGTGGACAGTTTGATTTCACAGAAGTGTGATTGACTTGGAGTTACATTGTGTTGTTTAAGTGTTCCCTTTATTTTTTTGAGCAGTGTAGAATGAATAAATACCAAACAGGAGGTAGTGGAAAAGCAGTCATAGTTGGTGCTCAAGGGGTAATCATACAGACTCCCTTTTTCAATGAGAAACTCATTTTAATTAGATATGTGTGTTGTAACATTAATATATACTGCTAAGAATGTGACAGTTGGGTGCCTCCTCTAGAGCAGGGGTGTCAAACTCATTCCACGGAGGGCCTAGTGTCTGCAGGTTTTTGGTTTTTCCTTTCAATAAAGCCCTAGACAACCAGGTGTGGGGAGTTCCTAACTAATTAGTGATGTTAATTCATCAATCAAGTACAAGGGAAGAGCGAAAACCCGCAGACACTCGGCCCTCCGTGGAATGAGTTTGACACCTGTGCTCTAGAGGGTCACCAGGCCACCAGCACCAAGGACGAAACCCACTACCCCAGTAAGGGCCATCTCTAGGGTATTGGGCCAATATAGTTAGGCCCTGTCCTGAAGAAACCCTAACCACTACCCCAGTAAGGGCCATCTCTAGGGTATTGGGCCAGTATAGTTAGGCCCTGTCCTGAAGAAACCCTAACCACTACCCCAGTAAGGGATATCTCTAGGGTATTGGGCCAATATAGTTAGGCCCTGTCCTGAAGAAACCCTAACCACTACCCCAGTAAGGGCCATCTCTAGGGTATTGGGCCAGTATAGTTAGGCCCTGTCCTGAAGAAACCCTAACCACTACCCCAGTAAGGGCCATCTCTAGGGTATTGGGCCAGTATAGTTAGGCCCTGTCCTGACGAAACCCTAACCCCTCCTCCCATTTGATCTGAAACAATCTGATAGGTGGAATCTCAGCTCTGTTGAAATTAGTCGAGAAAATATTTTAATGATCATACGAGTGATTCAGGAGTATCATTCAATACAGGTTAAAATGACCCACCAAAGTTAGACAATTATACAGAAAAACATTCAATTGCTGAAATAAGTATATCAAATAAATTATGAGAGAATATTCAGATGAACTGAGACTCAATATGGAGGCGTAGCAGGAAGATCAGAGTACCATGAACCAAGAGGTTGTGAGTTCAAATCCCAGGTGAGAATAATTATTACTGTAAAAATGAACATGCACTATGTAATCACGTTTGTCAAAATGTGTCAAATATGTTAGTTGAAAACAGTATGTTAAAAGCACTGTGTGTGTGAGTCTCCTTGACAACAGACAAATAGCTATGAGTGGATCAGTGGTTCACCAAGCAGGGCCTTGATGATGTGTAATAAATCAAACTAGTGGGGAAATATTCAGTTCTGAGAACATGGTAACCACGTTCTATTTGACATTCAAATGAATTGTCTCTTGAAAACATTCCTAGCACATCACAGGAACATTTGTATGAAAACATTATTTAATGGCCTAATGAGACTCGTTTTCTAAAGTTGTGGGAATGTTTGTTGTCAGCTGGGTACAGTGTTTAGGTCTGAAACCTGTAGGCTACATGGACTATAGTGTTTAGGTCTGAAACCTGTAGGCTACATGGACTATAGTGTTTAGGTCTGAACCCTGTAGGCTACATGGACTATAGTGTTTAGGTCTGAAACCTGTAGGCTACATGGACTATAGTGTTTAGGTCTGAAACCTGTAGGCTACATGGACTATAGTGTTTAGGTCTGAAACCTGTAGGCTACATGGACTATAGTGTTTAGGTCTGAAACCTGTAGGCTACATGGACTATAGTGTGTAGGTCTGAAACCTGTAGGCTACATGGACTATAGTGTTTAGGTCTGAAACCTGTAGGCTACATGGACTATAGTGTTTAGGTCTGAAACCTGTAGGCTACATGGACTATAGTGTTTAGGTCTGAAACCTGTAGGCTACATGGACTATAGTGTTTAGGTCTGAAACCTGTAGGCTACATGGACTATAGTGTTTAGGTCTGCAACCTGTAGGCTACATGGACTATAGTGTTTAGGTCTGAAACCTGTAGTCTACATGGACTATAGTGTTTAGGTCTGAAACCTGTAGGCTACATGGACTATAGTGTTTAGGTCTGAAACCTGTAGGCTACATGGACTATAGTGTTTAGGTCTGAAACCTGTAGGCTACATGGACTATAGTGTTTAGGTCTGAAACCTGTAGGCTACATGGACTATAGTGTTTAGGTCTGAAACCTGTAGGCTACATGGACTATAGTGTTTAGGTCTGAAACCTGTAGGCTACATGGACTATAGTGTTTAGGTCTGAAACCTGTAGGCTACGTGGACTATAGTGTTTAGGTCTGAAACCTGTAGGCTACGTGGACTATAGTGTTTAGGTCTGAAACCTGTAGGCTACGTGGACTATAGTGTTTAGGTCTGAAACCTGTAGGCTACATGGACTATAGTGTTTAGGTCTGAAACCTGTAGGCTACATGGACTATAGTGTTTACAGTGGCTTCTGAAAGTATTCACCCCCCTTGGCATTTTTCCTATTTTGTTGCCTGACAACCTGGAATTAAAATAGATTTTCTGGGGGTTTGTATCATTTGATTTACACACCATGCCTACCACTTTGAAGATGCAACATATTTTTGGGGGGTGAAAAAAACAGAAATAAGACAAGAAAACAGAATACTTGAGCGTGCATAACTATTCACCCCCACAAATGCAATACTTTGTAGAGCCACCTGTTGCAGCAATTACATCTGCAAGTCTCTTGGGGTATGTCTCTATATGCTTGGCATATCTAGCCACTGGGATTTTTGTCCATTCGTCAAGGCAAAGCTGCTCCAGCTCCTTCAAGTTGGAGGGGTTCCGCTGGTGTACAGTAATCTTTAAGTCGTACCACAGATTCTCAATTGGATTGAGGTCTGGGCTTTGACTAGGCTATTCCAAGATATTTAAATGTTTCCCCTTAAACCACTAGAGTGTTGCTTTAGCAGTATGCTTAGGGTCATTGTCCTGCTGGAAGGTGAACCTCCGTCCTAGTCTGAAATATCTGGAAGACTGAAACAGGTTTCCCTCAAGAATTTCCATGTATTTAGCGCCATCCATCATTCCTTCAATTCTGACCAGTTTCCCAGTCCCTGCTGATGGAAAACATCCCCACAGCATGATGCTGCCACCACCATGCTTCATTGTAGGGATGGTATTCTCAGGGTGATGAGAGGTGTTGGGTTTGCGCCAGACATAGCGTTGTCCTTGATGGCCAAAAAGCTCAATTTTAGTCTCATCTGAGTACCCTCTTCTATATGTATGGGGAGTCTCCCACATGCCTTTTGGCGAACACCAAACGTGTTTGCTTATTTCTTTCTTTAAGCAATGGCTTTTATCTGGCCACTTTCCCGTAAAGCCCAACTCTGTGGAGTGTACAGCTTAAAGTGGTCCTATGGACAGATACTCCAATCTCCGCTGTGGAGCTTTGCAGGTTCTTCAGGGTTATCTTTGGTCTCTTTGTTGCCTCTCTGATAAAATGCCCTCCTTGGCTGGTCCGTGAGTTTTGGTGGGCGGCCCTCTCTTGGCAGGTTTGTTGTGGTGCCATATTCTTTCAATTTTCCAATAATGGATTTAATGGTGCTCCGTGGGATGTTCAAAGTTTCTGATATTTTTTTATAACCCAATCCTGATCTGTACTTCTCCACAACTTTGTCCCTGACCTGTTTGGAGAGCTCCTTGGTCTTCATGGTGCCCCTTGCTTAGTGGTGTTGCAGACTCTGGGGCCTTTCAGAACAGGTGTATATATACTGAGATCATGTGACACTTAAATAAAGTCTACCTGTGTACAATATAACTAATTATGTGACTTCTGAAGGTAATTGGTTGCACCAGACATATTTAGGGTCTTCATAGCAAAGGGGGTGAAAACATATGCACTACTTTTCCCTTTGTCATTTTATTGGATTCTTTTAAACAAGTCATTTTTTTCATTTCACTTCACCAATTTGGACTATTTTGTGTATGTCCATTACATGAAATCCAAATAAAAATCCATTTAAATTACAGGTTGTAAAGCGACAAAGTAGGCAAAACGCCAAGGGGGATGAATACTTTTGCAAGGCACTGTAGGTCTGAAACCTGTAGGCTACATGGACTATAGTGTTTAGGTCTGAAACCTGTAGGCTACATGGACTATAGTGTTTAGGTCTGAAACCTGTAGGCTACATGGACTATAGTGTTTAGGTCTGAAACCTGTAGGCTACATGGACTATAGTGTTTAGGTCTGAAACCTGTAGGCTACATGGACTATAGTGTTTAGGTCTGAAACCTGTAGGCTACATGGACTATAGTGTTTAGGTCTGAAACCTGTAGGCTACATGGACTATAGTGTTTAGGTCTGAAACCTGTAGGCTACATGGACTATAGTGTTTAGGTCTGAAACCTGTAGGCTACATGGACTATAGTGTTTAGGTCTGAAACCTGTAGGCTACATGGACTATAGTGTTTAGGTCTGAAACCTGTAGGCTACATGGACTATAGTGTTTAGGTCTGAAACCTGTAGGCTACATGGACTATAGTGTTTAGGTCTGAACCCTGTAGGCTACATGGACTATAGTGTTTAGGTCTGAAACCTGTAGGCTACGTGGACTATAGTGTTTAGGTCCATAGCGGTCTGTAATTGGCCCTTTAAGTTTTTGAGTCTCCATCGGGTTTCATGGACAACATTACCAGCCTGTAGCTGTGTTAGTGCCTCTGTAGCTGTGTTAGTGCCTCTGTAGCTGTGTTAGTGCCTCTGTAGCTGTGTTAGTGCCTCTGTAGCTGTGTTAGTGCCTCTGTAGCTGTGTTAGTGCCTCTGTAGCTGTGTTAGTGCCTAGGGTTGATCCATTAAGTCCACAGTAACCTATAGTTGGTTTTGAGATAGATGAGTGTCTCAAGGTTTTTGGGGAGAGCCCTGCCTCTGCCGGGTTGGAGCCAGTGTCTGGCCGAGGTAAAGATGGTCTCCACGGTGGAGGTCCCGGCCGGCACAGTAAACGCCCGCTTGGCCACCTGGCTGAGCTGGGGGAAGTCTATAGTCTTTCGTCTCCAGTAGTGGAGAGGCTCCTCCTCAGTGGGCTCCTCACGCAGGTACCCTGCCAGCTCCTGCTCCACGCTCTTTGCCTGCGCCGTGGGCCTTTGCTTGATGAAGGAGAACAGCTTGCAGGGCCTGCTGAGCGAAGTGGAGGAGGGAAGAGGGGACGAGGCTGGGGACAAAGCTGCGTCAGGGGACTGGGCCTGGGGGGTGAGCTCCATGCTGGGGCCCTGTGTTTGTGTGTGTTTGGTGACCTCGTCCAGGAGGACCTGTCTGTGCCAGTCAGGGTCTGAGCTCCAGGTAAGTTTGAACTGTGGGTCCAGGGTGGTGGCGGTGACGTACAGAGGGTCCTCCAGGATGGGAGCCAGGCGGCGCTCTACGGCTTGAGACAAGCCCAGTAGCAGGCAGGGTAGCTGGGGGGAGACGCACTCTGACAGGTGCTTACGGAGCCCCAGGACACAGGGCAGAGCCAGACTGATGGAGACGTGTCTGTCACCCTGTTAGGATACAAGAACACAACCATTAACCTGTCTGTCTCTCTCACCCGTCCGTCTGTCTGTCTCTCTCACCCGTCCGTCTGTCTGTCTCTCTCACCCGTCCGTCTGTCTGTCTCTCTCACCCGTCCGTCTGTCTGTCTCTCTCACCCGTCCGTCTGTCTGTCTCTCTCACCCGTCCGTCTGTCTGTCTCTCTCACCCGTCCGTCTGTCTGTCTCTCTCACCCGTCCGTCTGTCTGTCTCTCTCACCCGTCCGTCTGTCTGTCTCTCTCACCCATCCGTCTGTCTGTGTCTCACCTGTCTGTGTGTGTCTCACCTGTCTGTGTGTGTCTCACCTGTCTGTGCGTGTGCACCATGTCCCAGGCCTCAGTAAAGGGTTCCAGTGTGTCTGTCAGTTCCCTGAGCAGCGCCACCTCCTGGCCACTCAGCACCAGGTCAGCCCGGTCAGACACATCCTCCAAGAACTCTGCTGAGTCCAGAAGTCCACGCAACACCTGGAGGAGAGGAGAATGGAATCAAAAGAGCATGGTTACAATTTTCACTTTTAAACCAGCAGGCTGATCTATGTTGTAACTAGACTACATTAAGTCCTGCTTACCTTGAGTTGTACGGCCCAGTCTCGCTCTCCAGCCCTGCTGCCCCCCGACCCCCCCTCCACCCCCCCTCCCAACAGGCCCACCAGTTTGTCGTGTGGCACGGCGGAGGTGACGTAGTTATAGAAGGATGAGGCTTTAGCCAGGGTGGAGGAGAGGAGAGGAGAGGAGGAGAGCAGTCCATCTCTCACACACTGACCCAGAGAACAACAGAAACAGTCTATCCTGCCGGACCCCAGACCTCCCTCCCACCAGTCCTCCTGTTCTACCTCTCCTTCCCTCTCTCCTCCTTCATCCCCACTCTCCTCCTCTTCCTCTTCGGCATCATCTCCCGGGTTGCCGTGGATACAGAACCCTGGTAGGCGGCATGAGGGGTGAGTTTCAGCGGGAAATGGGTCAGCCACGACACGGAACGCTCGTCCCGAAACGCCGTGCGCCACACACACCTCCTCGAACTCTGCTAGCACGCGATTGGCCGAGAGTCCACCAACCAGAGGCAGGCAGGCCAGCAGGGCGGAACGCATCTGCCAATCAGACGACAGGAAGTGGCAGGTCACGCCCAGGTACCTGCAGGACGGGTAGGAGGACATAGTGATTATCATAAAGAACAACCCTAGATGTCGTCACCCTATTCCCATAAACTAGTGCACTACATATGAAATAGGGTGTCAAAATAGTGCACTACATAGGAAATAGGGTGTCATAAACTAGTGCACTACATAGGAAATAGGGTGTCATAAACTAGTGCACTACATAGGAAATAGGGTGTCATAAACTAGTGCACTACATAGGAAATAGGGTGTCAAACTAGTGCACTATATAGGAAAAAGGGTGTCATAAACTAGTGCACTACATAGGAAATAGGGTGTCAAACTAGTGCACTACATAGGAAATAGGGTGTCATAAACTAGTGCACTACATAGGAAATAGGGTGTCAAACTAGTGCACTACATAGGAAATAGGGTGTCAAACTAGTGCACTACATAGGAAATAGGGTGTCAAACTAGTGCACTACATAGGAAATAGGGTGTCAAACTAGTGCACTATATAGGAAGATATTAGGTATGGGTCCCAAATGGCACCCTCAGTAGGACAGTAGAACAGACATATTAAAACACAGAGATGGTGATTTTAGCCATGCACATTAGAGCCCTGCACGGGCATGAATTTTAAGCCCATGCCCTACCCATGCACACGACATTCAGGCCCGATTGCTTCAGCCAAATTTAAGGTCCGGCCCTGCCCAAAATCCAAAATAACTTCCTCTGTTAGTAAATAACTGCTCCTCTCTGTCTGTCACTCTTGCTCTGCATGCATTCTGCTCATGGAGGCTCTGAGTCTGAGTATCCATAGCAACAGCTCTGCCTGGGCTGCTCAATGAGGGGAGCTGTTAGCTACTCCTCATCACTCTAAACTCTCTCCTGTCTGATATTTGACGAAGTTGAAGCACTTCTGACACCATGTTAGGATCTTAGTCAGATATGACTGTACTGTGCAGCAGAGGACGAGCAAAGGGCTCGTATCCTAGAGTTAGGCTTAGAGTACATACCCAGTGTTAGCCCCTGCTGTGGTCCCAAGGAAACCCCTCCAGAGGGAGACCGAGAGGCTGAGAGAGAGGGCTGAGGCCAGGGCCTGTCTGGTGGCCAGCTGGGCCTGGTAGGCGTAGGCTGGGAGGAGCTGGGTTTGGAGGTATCTGGGGGGCTCGGGGGTATAGCGAGGCTCTAACAGCTGCAGTAACTCTCTGAACCCTCTGAGATCCACCAGGGAGGCAGGCTGGAGGTCCTGGACCAGCATCTTAGCTATCGCCTCCGAGATCAGCACCTAGTCAAACATAATACTGTCTATTACACACCAACTACAACACACACACACATACAGATATTGTCCTAGCCACCGTGCTTCTTCTGCATTGCTTGCTGTTTGGGGTTATAGGCTGGGTTTCTGTAGAGCACTTTGTGACATCGGATGATATAAATATATTCGATTGATTGACAACGGACCAACATCTTAGCTATCGCTTCAGAAATCAGCAGTGGAGAGGATAACAAGATGTTACTGTAAACTACCGTACCGTACTGACCCCTACCGTACCGTACTGACCCCTACCGTACCACACTGACACCTACCGTACCGTACTGACACCTACCGTACCGTACTGACACCTACCGTACCGCACTGACCCCTACCGTACCGTACTGACACCTACCGTACCACACTGACCCCTACCGTACCACACTGACCCCTACCGTACCACACTGACCCCTACCGTACCGTACCACACTGACCCCTACCGTACCGTACCACACTGACCCCTACCGTACCACACTGACCCCTACCGTACCACACTGACCCCTACCGTACCACACTGACCCCTACCGTACCACACTGACCCCTACCGTACCACACTGACCCCTACCGTACCACACTGACCCCTACCGTACCACACTGACCCCTACCGTACTGTACTGACCCCTACCGTACCGTACTATACCCTACTATATCCTACCGTACTGACCCCTACCGTACTGACCCCTACCGTACCACACTGACCCCTACCGTACCACACTGACCCCTACCGTACCACACTGACCCCTACCGTACCATACATTACTATACCCTACTGTACAGTACTATACCCTACTATATCCTACCGTACTGACCCCTACCGTACCGTACTGTACTGACCCCTACCGTACTGACCCCTACCGTACCGTACTGACCCCTACCGTACTGACCCCTACCGTACCGTACTGTACTGACCCCTACCGTACTGACCCCTACCGTACCGTACTGACCCCTACCGTACTGACCCCTACCGTACTGACCCCTACCGCACTGACCCCTACCGCACCGTACTGTACTGACCCCTACCGTACTGACCCCTACCGTACCGTACTGACCCCTACCGTACTGACCCCTACCGTACCACACTGACCCCTACCGTACCACACTGACCCCTACCGTACCGTACTGACCCCTACCGTACCACACTGACCCCTACCGTACCACACTGACCCCTACCGTACCACACTGGCCCCTACCTTACCTTACCGTACCGTACTGACCCCTACCGTACCACACTGACCCCTACCGTACCACACTGACCCCTACCGTACCACACTGACCCCTACCGTACCATACATTACTATACCCTACTGTATCCTACCGTACTGACCCCTACCGTACCGTACTGTACTGACCCCTACCGTACCGTACTGACCCCTACCGTACTGACCCCTACCGTACCACACTGACCCCTACCGTACCACACTGACCCCTACCGTACTGACCCCTACCGTACTGACCCCTACCGTACTGACCCCTACCTTAACGTACCTACCCCTACCTTACCGTACCTACCCCTACCGTACCACAATGACCCCTACCGTACCACACTGACCCCTACCGTACCACACTGACCCCTACCGTACCACACTGACCCCTACCGTACCACACTGACCCCTACCGTACCACACTGACCCCTCCCTTACCGTACCTACCCCTACAGTACCACACTGACCCCTACCGTACCGTACTGACCCCTACCGTACCGTACTGACCCCTACCGTACCGCACTGACCCCTACCGTACCGCACTGACCCCTACCGTACCACACTGACCCCTACCGTACCACACTGACCCCTACCGTACCACACTGACCCCTACCGTACCACACTGACCCCTACCGTACCACACTGACCCCTACCGTACCACACTGACCCCTACCTTACCGTACCACACTGACCCCTACCGTACCACACTGACCCCTACCTTACCGTACTGACCCCTACCGTACTGACCCCTACCGTACTGACCCCTACCGTACTGACCCCTACCGTACTGACCCCTACCGTACTGACCCCTACCGTACTGACCCCTACCGTACTGACCCCTACCGTACTGACCCCTACCGTACCACACTGACCCCTACCGTACCACACTGACCCCTACCGTACCGTACTGACCCCTACCGTACCACACTGACCCCTACCGTACCACACTGACCCCTACCGTACCACACTGACCCCTACCTTACCGTACCGTACTGACCCCTACCGTACCACACTGACCCCTACCGTACCACACTGACCCCTACCGTACCATACATTACTATACCCTACTGTATCCTACCGTACTGACCCCTACCGTACCGTACTGTACTGACCCCTACCGTACCGTACTGACCCCTACCGTACTGACCCCTACCGTACCACACTGACCCCTACCGTACCACACTGACCCCTACCGTACTGACCCCTACCGTACTGACCCCTACCGTACTGACCCCTACCGTACTGACCCCTACCTTACCGTACCTACCCCTACCGTACCACAATGACCCCTACCGTACCACAATGACCCCTACCGTACCACACTGACCCCTACCGTACCACACTGACCCCTACCGTACCACACTGACCCCTACCGTACCACACTGACCCCTACCGTACCACACTGACCCCTACCGTACCACACTGACCCCTCCCTTACCGTACCTACCCCTACCGTACCACACTGACCCCTACCGTACCGTACTGACCCCTACCGTACCGCACTGACCCCTACCGTACCGCACTGACCCCTACCGTACCGCACTGACCCCTACCGTACCGCACTGACCCCTACCGTACCACAATGACCCCTACCGTACCACACTGACCGCTACCGTACTGACCCCTACCGTACTGACCCCTACCGTACCGTACCTACCCCTACCTTACCGTACCTACCCCTACCTTACCGTACCTACCCCTACCGTACCACACTGACCCCTACCGTACCACACTGACCCCTACCGTACCACACTGACCCCTACCGTACCACACTGACCCCTACCGTACCACACTGACCCTACCGTACCACACTGACCCCTCCCTTACCGTACCTACCCCTACAGTACCACACTGACCCCTACCGTACCGTACTGACCCCTACCGTACCGTACTGACCCCTACCGTACCGCACTGACCCCTACCGTACCACACTGACCCCTACCGTACCACACTGACCCCTACCGTACCACACTGACCCCTACCTTACCGTACCGTACTGACCCCTACCGTACCACACTGACCCCTACCGTACCACACTGACCCCTACCGTACCATACATTACTATACCCTACTGTATCCTACCGTACTGACCACTACCGTACCGTACTGTACTGACCCCTACCGTACCGTACTGACCCCTACCGTACTGACCCCTACCGTACCACACTGACCCCTACCGTACCACACTGACCCCTACCGTACTGACCCCTACCGTACTGACCCCTACCGTACTGACCCCTACCTTACCGTACCTACCCCTACCTTACCGAACTACCCCTACCGTACCACAATGACCCCTACCGTACCACACTGACCCCTACCGTACCACACTGACCCCTACCGTACCACACTGACCCCTACCGTACCACACTGACCCCTACCGTACCACACTGACCCCTCCCTTACCGTACCTACCCCTACCGTACCACACTGACCCGTACCGTACTGACCCCTACCGTACCGTACTGACCCCTACCGTACCACACTGACCCCTCCCTTACCGTACCTACCCCTACCGTACCACACTGACCCCTACCGTACCGCACTGACCCCTACCGTACCGCACTGACGCTTACCGTACCGCACTGACCCCTACCTTACCACACTGACCCCTACCGTACCACACTGACCCCTACCGTACCACACTGACCCCTACCGTACCACACTGACCCCTACCGTACCACACTGACCCCTACCGTACCGTACTGACCCCTACCGTACCACACTGACCCCTACCGTACCACACTGACCCCTACCGTACCACACTGACCCCTACCGTACCACACTGACCCCTACCTTACCGTACCACACTGACCCCTACCTTACCGTACCACACTGACCCCTACCGTACCACACTGACCCCTACCTTACCGTACTGACCCCTACCTTACCGTACTGACCCCTACCTTACCGTACTGACCCCTAACATACCGTACTGACCCGTACCGTACTGACCCGTACCGTACTGACCCCTACCGTACCACACTGACCCCTACCTTACCGTACTGACCCCTACCGTACTGACCCCTACCGTACTGACCCCTACCGTACCACACTGACCCCTACCGTACCACACTGACCCCTACCGTACCACACTGACCCCTACCGTACCACACTGACCCCTACCGTACCGTACTGACCCCTACCGTACCACACTGACCCCTACCGTACCACACTGACCCCTACCGTACCACACTGACCCCTACCTTACCGTACCGTACTGACCCCTACCGTACCACACTGACCCCTACCGTACCACACTGACCCCTACCGTACCATACATTACTATACCCTACTGTATCCTACCGTACTGACCCCTACCGTACCGTACTGTACTGACCCCTACCGTACCGTACTGACCCCTACCGTACTGACCCCTACCGTACCACACTGACCCCTACCGTACCACACTGACCCCTACCGTACTGACCCCTACCGTACTGACCCCTACCGTACTGACCCCTACCTTACCGTACCTACCCCTACCTTACCGAACTACCCCTACCGTACCACAATGACCCCTACCGTACCACACTGACCCCTACCGTACCACACTGACCCCTACCGTACCACACTGACCCCTACCGTACCACACTGACCCCTCCCTTACCGTACCTACCCCTACCGTACCACACTGACCCCTACCGTACCGTACTGACCCCTACCGTACCGTACTGACCCCTACCGTACCGCACTGACCCCTACCGTACCGCACTGACGCTTACCGTACCGCACTGACCCCTACCTTACCACACTGACCCCTACCGTACCACACTGACCCCTACCGTACCACACTGACCCCTACCGTACCGCACTGACCCCTACCGTACCGCACTGACCCCTACCGTACCGTACTGACCCCTACCGTACCACACTGACCCCTACCGTACCACACTGACCCCTACCGTACCACACTGACCCCTACCGTACCACACTGACCCCTACCGTACCACACTGACCCCTACCTTACCGTACCACACTGACCCCTACCGTACCGTACTGACCCCTACCGTACCGCACTGACCCCTACCGTACCGCACTGACGCTTACCGTACCGCACTGACCCCTACCTTACCGCACTGACCCCTACCTTACCACACTGACCCCTACCGTACCACACTGACCCCTACCGTACCACACTGACCCCTACCGTACCGCACTGACCCCTACCGTACCGCACTGACCCCTACCGTACCGTACTGACCCCTACCGTACCACACTGACCCCTACCGTACCACACTGACCCCTACCGTACCACACTGACCCCTACCGTACCACACTGACCCCTACCGTACCACACTGACCCCTACCTTACCGTACCACACTGACCCCTACCGTACCACACTGACCCCTACCTTACCGTACTGACCCCTACCTTACCGTACTGACCCCTACCTTACCGTACTGACCCCTAACATACCGTACTGACCCCTACCGTACTGACCCCTACCGTACCACACTGACCCCTACCGTACCACACTGACCCCTACCTTACCGTACTGACCCCTAACATACCGTACTGACCCCTACCGTACCACACTGACCCCTACCGTACCACACTGACCCCTACCGTACTGACCCCTACCGTACTGACCCCTACCGTACCACACTGACCCCTACCGTACCACACTGACCCCTACCGTACTGTACTGACCCCTACCGTACCGTACTGACCCCTACCATACCACACTGACGCCTACCTTACCGTACTGACCCCTACCGTACAGACCCCAACAATACTGACCCTACCGTACCATATTGACCCCTACCCTACTGACCCCTACCGTACCGAACCCTACTGTACCGTACTATACCCTACTGTACAGTACTATACCCTACTGTACAGTACTATACCCTACTATACAGTACTATACCCTACTATACAGTACTATACCCTACTATACAGTACTATACCCTACTATACAGTACTATACCCTACTATACAGTACTATACCCTACTATACAGTACTATACCCTACTATACAGTACTATACCCTACTATACAGTACTATACACTACTATACAGTACTATACACTACTATACAGTACTATACCCTACTATACAGTACTATACCCTACTATACAGCACTATACACTACTGTACTCTACCGTACCGACCTCTACCCTACCGACCTCTACCCTACCGACCTCTACCCTACCGACCCCTACCCTACCGACCTCTACCCTACCGACCTCTACCCTACCGACCTCTACCCTACCGACCTCTACCCTACCGACCCCTACCCTACCGACCTCTACCCTACTGACCCCCTACCCTACCGACCCCTACCCTACCGACCTCTACCCTACCGACCCCCTACCCTACCGACCCCCTACCCTACCGACCTCTACCCTGCCGACCCCTACCCTGCCGACCCCTACCCTGCCGACCTCTACCCTGCCGACCTCTACCCTGCCGACCTCTACCCTGCCGACCTCTACCCTGCCGACCTCTACCCTGCCGACCTCTACCCTGCCGACCTCTACCCTGCCGACCTCTACCCTGCCGACCTCTACCCTGCCGACCTCTACCCTGCCGACCTCTACCCTGCCGACCTCTACCCTGCCGACCTCTACCCTGCCGACCTCTACCCTGCCGACCTCTACCCTACCGACCTCTACCCTACCGACCTCTACCCTACCGACCTCTACCCTACCGACCTCTACCCTACCGACCTCTACCCTACTGACCTCTACCCTACTGACCTCTACCCTACTGACCTCTACCCTACTGTACTGACCTCTACTGTGATATCCAAACTTATGAAACATGAGGAGAACAACCCTAAGCCGTAATTATGCATTTCTGTATAGTACAGATCAGGGACCCGTGATGTAATTCTGTTAGCGGGTGTTGATCCACTTCACTAATTGTAGTTCAATAGCCAAAAGAGTTATTCATAAACTCACGGTGCCATGTAATAGCTGACACCCCATTATTTATGCAGACATCTTTGAATATTAATTCAGAGCAGATACGTTTTTGGAAAATGTGGTCGCACAAAAAAAACTGATTTTACCATAAGTTTGCACAGTTCTGACACTAAATTAGTTTTAGTACATTTTTCAGTGGAAATTTTTAAAAGTAGTCCTTGTTCATGGACTTTAATTTGTTAAACATTTATATCAATAGTTTTTGTTTGGCAAAAATGTTTAAGTCAAAAAATGAGTCAAAACGTAATTCCGTTACCATGGACGCACACACACACACACACACACCTGGCGAGGGTCGTGTCTGTGGAACTTCGTCACCCCTTCTCCTGCTCCCTCTCTTCCTCCTCCTCCCCCTATCCCTCCTACTACTCCCACCCCTCCTCCTCCAGCGGTGATGGAGTGATTGCAGCGATGGCCTCCTCCATTGGCCAGGCTGTGAAGGGAGGATGAGGAGTAGGGATGGAGGGAGGAGGAAGATGAGGAGTAGGCTTCTCTCTTCATATCCTTCTTCTTTACAAACTCATCGTACATCGCCTGGTGCTTCCTCTGTAGAAATGAGAGAGAGTGTGTAATTCTGATGATCAAACTTCAGACAGACTACCTATTGCAATGCTTTTAGATTTGATATTGATTAATAATATAGAATTTCACACAGAGACAAACAAGAACTGTATAATTCAGCCACAGCCTGCTTCTACCTATCCCTGTGGAATACAATGTGCATTCTTAACTTTGCAATCAGTTTCATACACAGACAATACTGTATCTATCACAGCCAGTAACCTGCTGTACCTGTTGTCTCCTACTGTCAGACACCCAGATCTATACCTTAGTTAAGATACTTTTGAAAAACTTGATTACTTTGAGGATTACTTTTAAATTCAGAAAGGATGTTTGCGAAAAAATATTGGACACTTGTCTGTTCTCAAAGACATTCAAATCAGCATTGAAAAAGGTGCAAGTTCAAGTTTGTTCCATCTGAGCGAGTCTGACCACAAGTCAGAGACCACTATGATGTCAGAGACCACTATGATGTCAGAGACCACTATGATGTCAGAGACCACTATGATGTCAGAGACCACTATGATGTCAGAGACCACTATGATGTCAGAGACCACTATGATGTCAGAGACCACTACGTTGACACACCAAATGTGTTTGATGGATCGCGGGGAAAGCGCAGGAATAGGCTTTTGTAGGCTACAGTCCAAGCTATGTCTGCCAATGGTGTGACTGCTGTTGACATCCAAAGATTATCCAACTTGAACAAACGTTTAGAGGTAAGGATGACAGCAGTGTGGTCTACAGCGATACAGATATCACGTATTATTGATATCTACATAGCAGCAGTGTAATTCACATCAATGCGCTGTCTCATTTAGCTATTTGCGCATTGTGGTTGTTGTGGACGGCTGTTAACAAATGTAAATATGTATTTGAACCCAATAATGGTTTAATTCAATACGTTTAAGACGCCCATCAATCATTGTTTTTAAAACCAGTGGACAGCCAGTGAAAAATGCACTCTTGCAACAGCTGCATAGTGCGGATCCCAGCCTATAGAATAACAGCTGCATAGTGTGGATCCCAGCCTATAGAATAACAGCTGCATGGTGTGGATCCCAGCCTATAGAATAACAGCTGCATAGTGAGGATCCCAGCCTATAGAATAACAGCTGCATAGTGTGGATCCCAGCCTATAGAATAACAGCTGCATGGTGCGGATCCCAGCCTATAGAATAACAGCTGCATAGTGCGGATCCCAGCCTATAGAATAACAGCTGCATAGTGTGGATCCCAGCCTATAGAATAACAGCTGCATAGTGTGGATCCCAGCCTATAGAATAACAGCTGCATGGTGTGGATCCCAGCCTATAGAATAACAGCTGCATAGTGTGGATCCCAGCTTATATAATAACAGCTGCATAGTGTGGATCCCAGCCTATAGAATAACAGCTGCATAGTGTGGATCCCAGCCTATAGAATAACAGCTGCATGGTGTGGATCCCAGCCTATAGAATAACAGCTGCATAGTGTGGATCCCAGCCTATAGAATAACAGCTGCATAGTGTGGATCCCAGCTTATATAATAACAGCTGCATAGTGTGGATCCCAGCCTATAGAATAACAGCTGTATAGTGTGGATCCCAGCCTATAGAATAACAGCTGCATAGTGTGGATCCCAGCCTATAGAATAACAGCTGCATAGTGCGGATCCTAGCCTATAGAATAACAGCTGCATAGTGTGGATCCCAGCCAATAGAATAACAGCTGCATAGTGTGGATCCCAGCCTATAGAATAACAGCAGTATAGTGCGGATCCCAGCCTATAGAATAACAGCTGTATAGTGCGGATCCCAGCCTATGGAATAACAGCTGTATAGTGTGGATCCCAGCCTATAGAATAACAGCTGCATAGTGTGGATCCCAGCCTATAGAATAACAGCTGCATAGTGGGGATCCCAGGCTATAGAATAACAGCTGCATAGTGTGGATCCCAGCCTATAGAATAACAGCTGCATAGTGAGGATCCCAGCCTATAGAATAACAGCTGCATAGTGTGGATCCCAGCCTATGGAATAACAGCTGTATAGTGTGGATCCCAGCCTATAGAATAACAGCTGTATAGTGTGGATCCCAGCCTATAGAATAACAGCTACATAGTGCGGATCCCAGCCAATAGAATAACAGCTGCATAGTGTGGATCCCAGCCTATAGAATAACAGCTGCATAGTGCGGATCCCAGCCTATAGAATAACAGCTACATAGTGCGGATCCCAGCCTATAGAATAACAGCAGTATAGTGCGGATCCCAGCCTATAGAATAACAGCTGTATAGTGTGGATCCCAGCCTATAGAATAACAGCTGCATAGTGCAGATCCCAGCCTATAGAATAACAGCTGCATAGTGTGGATCCCAGCCTATAGAATAACAGCTGCATAGTATGGATCCCAGCCTATAGAATAACAGCTGCATAGTGTGGATCCCAGCCTATAGAATAACAGCTGCATAGTGAGGATCCCAGCCTATAGAATAACAGCTGCATAGTGTGGATCCCAGCCTATAGAATAACAGCTGCATAGTGTGGATCCCAGCCTATAGAATAACAGCTGCATAGTGCGGATCCCAGCCTATGGAATAACAGCTGCATAGTGCGGATCCCAGCCTATAGAATAACAACTACAGCTCAGTGTTCAACACCATAGTGCTCTAAATGCTCATCACTAAGCTAAGGACCCTGGGACTAAACACCTCCCTCTGCAACTGAATCCTGGACTTCCTGACGGGCCGCCCCCAGGTGGTGAGGGTAGGTAGCAACACATCTGCCACGCTGATCATCAACCCTGGAGATCCTCAGGGGTGCGTGCTCAGTCCCGTCCTGTACTCCCTGTTCACCCACGACTGCATGGCCAGGCACGACTCCAACACCATCATTAAGTTTGCCGACGACACAGCGTAGGTAGGTCGGATCACCGACAACGATGACACAGCCTATAGAGAGGCGGTCAGAGAGATCTGGCAGTATGGTACCAGGACAACAACCTCTCCTACAATGTGAGCAAGACAATGGTGTTGAACGCTGAGTAAATGAACAGCCTTCTCACTTTTCACAGGTGGAAAAGGGCAGTGTGCAGTGCGATTGAGATTGCGTCATCTGTGGATCTGTTAGGGCGGTATGCGAATTGGAGTGGGTCTAGGATATCCAGGATGATGTTGTTGATGTGAGCCATGACCAGTCTTTCAAAGCACTTCACGGCTACCGACGTGAGTGCTACGGGGCGGTAATCATTCAGGCAGGTTACCTTTGCTTCCTTGGACTATGGTGGTCTGCTTGAAACATATACAGTACTGTTTTAAAATTTCAGGCAGGTGTGAAAACAATGCTGTAAAGTAAGAATGCTTTCAAAACTAGACATGTTAATAGTTCACATTTTTTAATTAACAAAATGCAAAGTGAGTGAACAGAAGAAAAATCTACATGAAATCAATATTTGGTGTGACAACCCTTTGCCTTCAAAACAGCATAAATTCTTCTAGGTACACTTGTACACCGTTTTTAAAGAAACTCGGCAGGAAGGTTGGCCCAAACATCTTGGAGAACAGTTCTTCTGTGGATTTAGGCAGCCTCAGGTGCTTCTCCCTTCTCGTGTAATCCCAGTCAGACTCGTCGATGTCACGGCTGTGGGGGCCATACCATCACATCCGGGACTCATTGTTCTTCTTTACACTGAAGATAGAGCGAAAGTCATTATGAACTATGTTTGGGGTTGTTGTCATGCTGCAGAAATACATTTGGGGCCAATCAGATGCCTCCTTATTGGTATTGCATGGTGGATAAGTATCTGCCTGTACTTCTCAGCATTGAGGAGACCATTAATTCTGACCAAATCCCCAACTCCATTGGCAGAAATGCTGCCCCAAACTTGCAAGGAACCTCCACCATGCTTCACTGTTGCCTGCAGACACTCATTCGTGTACCGCTCTCCAGCCCGTCGGTGAACAAACTGCCTTCTGCTACAGCCAAATATTTCAAATGTTGACTCATCAGTCCAGAGCACTTGCTGCCATTTTTCTGCACCCCAGTTCCTGTGTTTTCGTGCATAGTTGAGTCGTTTGGTCTTTTTTCCACGTCGGAGGTGTGGCTTTTTGGCCGCAAGTCTTCCATGAAGGCCACTTCTGACCAGACTTCTCTGGACAGTAGATGGGTGTTACCAGGGTCCCACTGTTTTCTGCCAATTCTGAGCTGATGGCACTGCTGGACATCTTCCGATTGCAAAGGGAAGTAAGCATGATGTGTCTTTCATCTGTTGCAGTGCGTTTCCTTGGCCGACCACTGCGTCTACGGTCATCAACGTTGCCTGTTTCTTTGTGCTTCTTCAAAAGAGCTTGGACAGCACATCTGGAAACCCCTATCTGCCTTGACATGTCTGCCTGGGAGAAACCTTGCTGATGCAGTATAACCACCTTGTGTCTTGTTGCTGGGCTCAGTCTTGACTTTTGACAGTAAACTGTCCTCAGCAACCTCACCTTGTTACCTGAGTTTGGCTGTTCCTCACCCAGTTTTATTCCTCATACACAGCTGTTTCTGTTTCAGTTAATGATTGTGTTTCAACCTACATATTGAATTGATGATCATTAGCACCTGTTTGGTATAATTGTTTAATAATACACCTGACCATAGGCCTACAAAATCCCTGACTTTGCGCAAGTGTACCTACAAGAATTGATGCTGTTTTTAAGGCAAAGGGTGGTCACACCACATATGGATTTGATTTAGATTTTTCTTCTGTTCACTCTCTTTGCATTAAGTTAATTGATAAATATAATCTATTAACATGTCAAAGCAGCTCGCGGTTGGGTTTCCCTTTGTAGTCCGGAATAGTTTTCAAGCCCTGCCACATCCGTTGAGCGTCAGAGCCGGTATGGTAGGATTCAATCTTAATCCTGTATCGATGCTTTGCCTGTTTGATGGTTCGTCTGAGGGCGTAGCGGGATTTCTTATCAGCGTCCGGATTAGTGTCCTGCTACTTGAAAGCGGCAGCTCTAGCCTTTAGCTCGATGTGGATGTTGCCTGTAATCAATGGTGTTACACAAATCAAAATCTGCCTTATATTTTAGATTCTTCAAAGTAGCCACCATTAGCCTTGATGACAGCTTTGCACACTCTTGGCATTCTCTCAACCAGCTTCACCTGGAATGCTTTTTTAACAGTCTTGAAGGAGTTCCCACATATGCTGAGCACTTGTTGGCTGCTTTTCCTTCACTCTGTGTTCCAACTCATCCCAAACCATCTCAATTGGGTTGAGATGGGGTAATTGTGGAGGCCAGGTCATCTGATGCAGCACTCCAAAATATTTGTTCCTGGTCAAATAGTCCTTACACAACCTGGAGGTGTGTTGGGTCATCGTCCAGTAGAAAAACAACTGATAGTCCCACTAAGCGCAAACCAGATGGCGTGGAGTATCGCTGCAGAATGCTGTGGTAGCCATGCTGATTAAGTGTGCCTTGAATTCTAAATAAAAATCACTGACCGTGTAGGCAGCAAAGCACTCCCACAACATCACACCTCCTCCTCCATGCTTCACAGTGGGAACCACACATGCCGAGATCATCTGTTTACCTACTCTGCGTCTCTCAAAGACATGGCAGTTGGAATCCAAAATCTCAAATTTTGACTCATCAGACCAAAGGACAGATTTCCACCAGTCTAATGTCCATTGCTCATGTTTCTTGGCACAAGTAAGTCTCTTCTTCTTATTGATGTCCTTTAGTAGTGGTTCCTTTGCAGCAATTCAACAATGAAAGCGGGATTCACACAGTCTCCTCTGAACAGTTGATGTTGAGATGTGTCTTACTTGCATTCTGTGAAGCATTTATTTGGGCTGCAATCTGAGATGCAGTTAACTCTAATGAACTTATCCTCTGCAGCAGAGGTAACTCTGGGTCTTCCATTCCTGTGGCGTTCCTCGTGAGAGCCAGTTTCATCATTGTGCTTGATAGTTTTTGCGACTGCACTTGAAGAAATGTTCAAAGTTCTTGACATTTTCCAAATTTACTGACTTTCATGTCTTAAAGTAATGATGGACTGTCATTTATCTTTGCTTATATGAGCTGTTCTTACCATAATATGGACTTGGTATTTTACTAAATAGGGCTATCTTCTGTATACCACCCCTACCTTGTCACAACACAACTGATTGGCTCAAACGCATTAAGGAAAGAATTTCCACATTTACAAGGCACACTTGTTAATTGAATTGCATTCCAGGTGACTACCTCATGAAGCTGGTTGAGAGAATGCCAACAGTGTGCAAAGCTGTCATCAAGGCAAACGGTGGCTACTTAGAAGAATCTCAAAAATAAAATATAGTTTGATTGGTTTAACACTTTTTTGGTTACTACATGATTCCATGTATTATTTCATAGTTTTGATGTCTTCACTATTATTCTCCAATGCAGAAAATATTAAAAATAAAGAAAAACCCTAGAATGAGTAAGTGTGTCCAAACTTTTGACTGGTACTGTATATATGTCCATTGATTCTTGAAGAATATAACTTATAAATGCCTCATGAGCTTAGTTCAACTGTCAAACTCCACGAGAACCCAAAATATAAGCTTGTTTTACTCCAATGTTTGTAAACATTGTAAATGTAAACAAACACTGTATAGCCTCATAACATGGTTAAAACAATGTTGATATCATGGATGGCCAGGCCTTGCATCCACAGCTCTGTCTATTAATCTGAGAGTGGTTACATTTCTCCTGGCCAATCCCTCAGCTTTTCACCAACACAGAAGCGGGGCGACTGTTTTATTATTGTATCTTTGTTGCTTCTGTTTGTTCTGTCGATTTGCCCTTCAAACAGCTGCATATTACCAAGATATCAAAGTGTCACAAAGAAAAAAGTAAACAATAGGCCTTTAGCAAATGCAGAATATGGCATTCATTTATCACATGTAAATAGTACTTTTCAGTAGTGCTCAAAGCCATTCCATGAGCGCAGCATTTATTTTTCAACTGGAATCAATGAGCCCAATCAGCCCTCCATGACAACAAAATCATAAACAACAGAGTAGGGCTGGCTAATAAGTCCTTAGTTTTGGGTTATGCTCAGGTAATTTATACTAATATATACTTCCATATTTCCAAGTCTTGTTCTTGAAGATCACAGGGTATACAATTTTTTGGAATGATTGGAATTCTGATGGACTTTGGTTTTTAATATAAAGATATAATTTAATCGTATTATTATACGTAATAGAAAGCGATGGGTTAGAAGAAGCCTACATAACCAACCCATAAAGTAAAATTTAACATCAAAATATGGACAGTTATGTAATCTTTAACATTGATTTATCCTGCAATAGATGTCATTAAATTGGTAACATACATTTTTGTCTTCTTCGAATGCCTCTTAAGGGGAAAGTAATTTAAAAGTAACTACATGTAATCAGATTACGTTACTGGGTTTGGATAATCCAAAATTTACCTTACTGATTACAATTTGACAGGTAACTAGTAACGGATTACATTTAGAAAATAACTCACCCAACCCTGCCTATAGCCTACTGTACCTGTTGTCACCTACTGTCAGACAGATCTATAGCTTAGTTAAAACAGATCTATACGGTACCTTGAGATGTGTGACGAAGTTGGATGTGACGCTCCTCTTCGCCTGTATCCTAGTGCCGCATGCTTTACAGTTGGACTCGATCTTGCCGTTCTCCCCCTCGAACACGATGTTGAAGTAATCCAGAATGGACACCTTCGAAATTGACGCCATTGGGATGACCAACCTTTATACTCGGAAGTAGAATCAACTTTCCAAAGACAACAATCGAGATCTCTCTACCTATTCTTTCTTTTCCCGAGCCTCCCGCTAGTCACTACCATAAGAGCGGAGGTGTGTGTGCGTTTTCTTCCTTCCTACTCACTGTAATCAAAACGCTGGCAGACGCGCGCAACAATAGATGGGTTAAAACAGGCGACTTGCCAATACAGAGCCTTGGAGCTATCGCGTTTCAGCTAGCTATGATGCTATTACACGAATCATGCTATTAAACAAAGTATCTAGTATCGCTGCAAACACTGAAATCCTGTAGCTATCCAGTTCTGCCTGGTCCGTGTTATCAAACTGCACCAGCTACTCGAGGAGGCTGGGCTTTCGGGCTAGCAGAGGATGGCCGCCACCATTGGTCCAGGAAGTAAACCAGATACGCGTTTCCGAAACACTTCGGAAGTTATCGGCAACGCTCGGCCGGATCAACTCAATATATAGTTCAATATAATTCCCCCACCGTAGACGCTATATTTTATATTCAAATTTCCTTTCATCTGATTCCCGAGGAAACCAAACAGGGATTGGTGGCTAATTTCCAACTCAGCCATTATTAAAGACGGCCCTGGAGCAATTGGGGTTAGGTGTCTTCCTTACGGGCACATCGACAGTTTCACATGATCGGCTTCGGAATTTGAGCTGACAACCTTTCGGTCATTGTTATACCGCTAGTTTACCTGCCGCTCGTGGACACATACTATCACACACATACACTCACCATATCTGCTGCTGCTCCATATGCTGCTTTTTGTATACACAGGCAGCCCAATTCCACTAATTGGTCTTTTGACCGATCAAATCAGATTTTTTCACATCAGATTTTTTTTCAGAGATGATCAGATTGCTCAATAGAATTGGACTGTCTGTCTAAAAACGCAGCCTTTTTTTACTTGTATTATCTATCCTGATGCCTCAAATACCTCATTATTATCTAATGTCCAGTCACGTTACCCTGCCTTCATGTACATATCTACCTCAAATATTTTATTATTATCTATCATGATGCCTAGTCACGTTACCCTGCCTTCATGTACATATCTACCTCAAATATTTTATTATTATCTATCACGATGCCTAGTCACTTTACCCTGCCTTCATGTACATATCTACCTCAAATACCTCATTATTATCTATCCTGATGCCTAGTCACTTTACCCTGCCTTCATGTACATATCTACCTCAAATACCTTATTATTATCTATCATGATGCCTAGTCACTTTACCCTGCCTTCATGTACATACAGTATCTACCTCAAATACCTTATTATTATCTATCCTGATGCCTAGTCACTTTACCCTGCCTTCATGTACATATCTACCTCAAATACCTAATTATTATCTATCCTGATGTCTAGTCACTTTACCCTGCCTTCATGTACATATCACCTCAAATACCTTATTATTATCTATCATGATGCCTAGTCACTTTACCCTGCCTTCATGTACATATCTACCTCAAATACCTTATTATTATCTATCATGATGCCTAGTCACTTTACCCTGCCTTCATGTACATATCTACCTCAAATACCTCATTATTATCTATCATGATGCCTAGTCACTTTACCCTGCCTTCATGTACATACAGTATCTACCTCAAATACCTTATTATTATCTATCCTGATGCCTAGTCACTTTACCCTGCCTTCATGTACATATCTACCTCAAATACCTCATTATTATCTATCCTGATGTCTAGTCACTTTACCCTGCCTTCATGTACATATCACCTCAAATACCTTATTATTATCTATCATGATGCCTAGTCACTTTACCCTGCCTTCATGTACATACAGTATCTACCTCAAATACCTTATTATTATCTATCATGATGCCTAGTCACTTTACCCTGCCTTCATGTACATATCTACCTCAAATACCTTATTATTATCTATCATGATGCCTAGTCACTTTACCCTGCCTTCATGTACATACAGTATCTACCTCAAATACCTTATTATTATCTATCCTGATGCCTAGTCACTTTACCCTGCCTTCATGTACATATCTACCTCAAATACCTTATTATTATCTATCATGATGCCTAGTCACTTTACCCTGCCTTCATGTACATACAGTATCTACCTCAACTACCACGTCTCCCCATTTTCTGCATATTGATATGGTATTGGTACTTCTTGTATATAGCTTCATTCTTGTGTGTTTATTTCTCACCAGTCCATTAATTTAAAAACATTGGATTGGTGCAAGCATGGCTGGAGAGAGTTTCCACCATTTTCCTCACACCAGTCCATTCATTTTAGATCCATGAGGGGGATAATATGAGTGCACACTTGTGGAGAATGTAGCCAGTGTGTCTAGTCTGCGTCAGATCTAAACCATGATCTGGTCAGTCTGTCTGACAGTCTGGTCCTGGTTGCTGTTCAGCTGGAGCTGCAGCTGTTCTCTGGTGGTCAGGACTGCAAACTGTAGATCAGCCACCTCCGCTAACAACTCTACCACTATGGAGAGAGGAGTTTTCCCCATTACAACATAGTAGCGTGCATGCAGAGAGACAGACAGAAAGAGAGAGAACAAGACACGAGCTTCATATGAAGACTACAACGTATCATGTTCTAGAACACATCTATTAAAATGTTTAAATGTTACTGAATGTGGTTCATGTTTCATCCATACTGGTATGTGCAAGCAGAAGGAAGGCTACCCTACTATGTTTCATCTCTCCTACCAGACAGGCAGACTGGCAGACAGAAAACTAGCCAACCTTGTTTGAATGAGACCTGGGCCTGTTTAAGGGTCTGATTCCAAACTACTTCAGATGGTCCTGCTGGGGATTGGGTTCAGTATTGCCTATTTATTAGGACCCCCAATTAGATGTTGCCAAGGCAGTGGCTACTCTTCCTGGGGTCCAAACAGTAAACAACAAATACAATCCATAATGTACATTACATAGCACAGGTAGTCTAGAGTTTCGAGCGTTGGGCCAGTAAACAAAAGGAGACTTCACACCCTCCTTGTCTTTAGGTCCGTTGTCCTCCACCTGTCTCTCTTCAGGAGACTTCAGACCCTCCTTGTCTTTAGGTCCGTTGTCCTCCACCTGTCTCTCTTCATGAGACTTCAGACCCTCCTTGTCTTTAGGTCCATTGTCCTCCACCTGTCTCTCTTCATGAGACTTCAGGCCCTCCTTGTCTTTAGGTCCATTGTCCTCCACCTGTCTCCCTTCAGGAGACTTCACACCCTCCTTGTCTTTAGGTCCGTTGTCCTCCACCTGTCTCTCCTCAGGAGACTTCACACCCTCCTTGTCTTTAGGTCCGTTGTCCTCCACCTGTCTCCCTTCAGAAGACTTCACACCCTCCTTGTCTTTAGGTCCGTTGTCCTCCACCTGTCTCCCTTCAGAAGACTTCAGACCCTCCTTGTCTTTAGGTCCATTGTCCTCCACCTGTCTCTCCTCAGGAGACCTTAGCTAAGTAGAAATTGTTTATAATCTGTGGCTAAGCATAGCTCCCTGGACCTCTCTTGCACTGACTCTATGCAAAAACACTGGACTCTATCCACACACTCACACATACTTAAACCCCAACGCACACATACACAAACTACACATGCCCACACATAACACACGCACACATGTATACTGATGCCACACACACACACACACTCACACACTTTCACACTCACCACATAGACTGCTGCTACTGTTTATGATATATGCTGTTGCCTAGTCACTTTACCCCTACCTATATGTACATAGCTACCTCAATTATCTCGTACCCCTGCACATCCACTCAGTACTGGTAGTCCCTGTATATAGCACCCCCCTATCCACATCGACAGGACCGCAGTGGAGAAGGTGGAAAGCAGCAAGTTCCTCAGCGTACACATCACAAACAAACTGAAATGGTCCACCCACACAGACAGTGTGGTGAAGAAGGGGCAACAGCGCCTCTTCAACCTCAGGAGGCTGAAGAAATTTGGTTTGTCACCTAAAACTCTCACGAATTTTTACAGATGCACAATTGAAAGCATCCTGTAGGGCTGTATCACCGCCTGGTACGGCAACTGTACCGCCCACAACCGCAAGGCTCTCCAGACGGTGGTGCGGTCTGCCCAATGCATTACAGGGGGCAAACTACCTGCCCTCCAGGACACCTACAGCACCCAATGTCACAGGAAGGCCAAAAAGATCATCAAGGACATCAACCACCCGAGCCACTGCCTGTTCACCCCGCTATCATCCAGAAGGCGAGGTCAGTACAGGTGCATCAAAGCTGGGACCGAGAGACTGAAAACCAGCTTCTATCTCAAGGCCATCAGACTGTTAAACAGCCATCACTAGCACATTAGAGGCTGCTGCCTATAAACATAGACTAGGAATCACTGGCCACTTTAAGGAATGGAACACTAGTCACTTTAATAATGTTTACATATCTGGCATTACTTATCTCAAATGTACAGTATATACTGTATCAAATCAAAGTTTATTTGTCACGTGCGCCGAATACAACAGGTATTATTTCACCTTACAGTGAAATGCTTACTTACAGGCTTTAACCAATAGTGCAAAAAAGGTATTAGGTGAACAATAGGTAGGTAAAGAAATAAAACAAAAGTAAAAAAGACAGGCCATATACAGTAGATAGGCTATATACAGTAGCAAGGCTATAAAAGTAGCGAGGCTACATACAGACACCGGTTAGTCAGGCTGATTGAGGTAGTATGTACATGTGGATATGGTAAAGGGACTATGCATATATGATGAACAGAGAGTAGCAGTAGCGTAAAAGAGGGGGTTTGCGGGTGGTGGTTGGGACACAATGCAGATAGCCCGGTTAGCCAATGTGCGGGAGCACTGGTTGGTCGGCCCAACTGAGGTAGTATGTACATGAATGTATAGTTAAAGTGACTATGCATATATGATAAAAAGAGAGTAGCAGCAGCGTAAAAAGAGAGGTTGGGGGGGGGGGGCACACAATGCAAGTAGTCCAGGTAGCCATTTGATTACCTGTTCAGGAGTCTTATGGCTTGGGGGTAAAAGCTGTTGAGCAGATTTTTTGTCCTAGACTTGGCGCTCCGGTACCGCTTGCCATGCGGTAGTAGAGAGAACAGTCTATGACTGGGGTGGCTGGGGTCTTTGACAATTTGTAGGGCCTTCTTCTGACACCGCCTGGTGTAGAGGTCCTGGATGGCAGGCAGCTTAGCCCCAGTGATGTACTGGGCCATACGCACTACCCTCTGTAGTGCCTTGCGGTCAGAGGCCGAGCAGTTGCCATACCAGGCAGTGATGCAAACAGTCAAGATGCTCTTGATGGTGCAGCTGTAGAACCTTTTGAGGATCTCAGGACCCATGCCAAATCTTTTTAGTTTCCTGAGGGGGAATAGGTGTGTTTGGACCATTCTAGTTTGTTGTTGATGTGGACACCAAGGAACTTGAAACTCTCAACCTGCTCCACTACAGCCACATCGATGAGAATAGGGGCGTGCTCGGTCCTCCTTTGCCTGTAGTCCACAATCATCTCCTTAGTTTTGGTTACATTGAGGGACAGGTTGTTATTCTGGCACCACCCAGCCAGGTCTCTGACTTCCTCCCTATAGGCTGTCTCGTCGTTGTTGGTGATCAGGCCTACCACTGTTGTGTCGTCTGCAAACGTAACGATGGTGTTGGAGTCGTGCCTGGCCATGCAGTCGTGGGTGAACAGGGAGTACAGGAGGGGACTGAGCACGTACCCCTGGGGAGCCCCAGTGTTGAGGATCAGCGTGGCAGATGTGTTGCTACTTACCCTCACCACCTGGGGGCGGCCCGTCAGGAAGTCCAGGATCCAGTTGAGGGAGGTGTTTAATCCCAGGGTCCTTAGCTTAGCTTAGTGATGAGCTTTGAGGGTACTATGGTGTTGAACGCTGAGCTGTAGTCAATGAACAGCATTCTCACATAAGTGTTCCTTTTGTCTAGGTGGGAAAGGGCAGTGTGGAGTGCAATAGAGATTGCATCATCTGTGGATCTGTTTGGGTGGTATGCAAATTGGAGTAGGTCTAGGGTTTTTTGGATGATGGTGTTGATGTGAGCCATTACCAACCTTTCAAAGCACTTCATGGCTACGGACGTGAGTGCTACAGGTCTCTAGTCATTTAGGCAGGTTGCCTTTGTGTTCTTGGGCACAGAGACTACGGTGGTCTGCTTGAAACATGTTGGTATTATAGACTCAATCAGGGACATGTTGAAAATGTCAGTGAAGACACTTGCCAGTTGGTCAGCACATGCCCGGAGAACACGTCCTGGTATTCTGTCTGGCCCTGCAGCCTTGTGTATGTTGACCTGTTTAATGGTCTTACTCACGTCGGCTACAGAGAGCGTGATCACACAGTCGTCCGGAACAGCTGATGCTCTCATGCATGCCTCAGTGTTGCTTGCCTCGAAGCGAGCATAGAAGTGATTTAGCTCGTCTGGTAGGCTTGTGTCACTGGGCAGCTCGCGGCTGTACTTCCCTTTGTAGTCTGTAATAGTTTGCCCTGCCACATAAGACGAGCGTCGGAGCCGGTGTAGTATGATTCAATCTTAGCCCTGTATTGACGCTTTGCCTGTTTAATGGTTTGTCGCAGGGCATAGCAAGATTTCTTGTAAGCTTCTGGGTTAGAGACCTTGAAAGCGGCAGCTCTAGCCTTTAGCTCAGTGCGAATGTTGCCTGTAGTCCATGGCTTCTGGTTGGGGTATGTACGTACAGTCACTAAAGGGACGATGTCCTCGATGAACTTATTGATAAAGCCAGTGACTGATGTGGTGTACTCCTCAATGCTATTGGAAGAATCCCGGAACGTATTCCAGTCTGTGATAGCAAAACAGTCCTGTAGTTCAGCATCTGCATCATCTGACCACTTTCTTATTGACTGAGTCACTGGTGCTTCCTGCTTTCATTTTTGCTTGTAAGCAGGAATCAGGAGGATAGAGTTGTGGTCGGTTTTACCAAATGGAGGGCGAGGGAGAGCTTTGTACGAGTCTCTGTGTGTGGAGTACAGGTGATCTAGAATTTTTTTCCCTCTAGTTGCACATTTAACATGTTGATGGAAATTTGGTAGAACTGATTTAATTTACCCTGCATTAAAGTCTCCGGCCACTAGGAGCGCCGCCTCTGGGTGAGTGGTTTCCTGTTTGCTTATTTCCTTATACAGCTGACTGAGTGCGGTCTTAGTGCATCTGTCTGTGGTGGTAAATAAATAGCCACAAAAAGTATAAAACGCTCTACTCTATACTATTCCACAGTATCTTAGTCACTTAATAATGTTTACATATCTGGCATTACTCATCTCGTATGTATATACTGTTTTCTAAACTATTCTAGTGTATCTTAGTCCGTTCCGCTCTGACATCGCTCGACCATATGTATATAGTCTTAATTCATTCCTACTTAGATTTGTGTGTGTATTAGGTATATGTTGTGTAATTTGTTAGATATTACTTGTTAGATATTACTGCACTGTCGGAGCTAGAAGCACAAGCATTTCGCTACACCCACAATTTCATCTACTAATCACGTGTATGTGACCAATAAAATTTGATTTGATACGCATTGAACAACAGATAGTCCCCCCACAAAATCTAAAGTGAGTTTGTTAAAAAAAAATCGGTCCTACAGTACCCGTCAAAGGTTTGGACACACCGACTCAATCAAGGGTTTTTCTTTATTTTTACAATTTTCTACATTGTAGAATATTAGTGAAGACATCAAAACTATGAAAGAACACATATGGAATCATGTAGTAACCAATAAAGTGTTAAACAAATCAAATATATTTGAGATTTGAGATTCTTCAAAGTAGCCACCCTTTGCCTTGATGACAGCTTTGCACACTCTTGGCATTCCCTCAACCAACTTCACCTGGAATGCTTTTCCAACAGTCTTGAAGGATTTTCCACATATGCTGATGTAACAGTTTAGCTTCCGTCCCTCTCCTCGCCCCTACCTGGGCTCGAACCAGGGACCCTCTGCACACATCGACAACAGCCACCCTCGAAGCATCGCTCCACAAAAGCCACAATTACTTCAAGGCCTCAGAGCGAGTGACGTCACTGATTGAAACGCTATTAGCGCGCACCACCGCTAACTAGCTAGCCATTTCACATCGGTTACACTCACCCCCCTTTTGACCTACTCCTTTTCCGCAGCAACCAGTGATCCGGGTCACGGCACCAATGTAACAGTATAGCTTCCGTCCCTCTCCTCGCCTCGAACCAGGGATCCTCTGCACACATCAACAACTGACACCCACGAAGCATCGCTACCCATCGCTCCACAAAAGCCGCGGCCCTTGCAGAGCAAGGGGAACAACTACTTCAAGGCCTCAGAGCGAGTGACGTCAACGATTGAAACGCTATTAGCGCCCACCACCGTTAACTAGCTAGCCATTTCACATCGGTTACACTGAGCACTGCTGTTCCTTCACTCTGTGGTCCAACTCATCCCAAACCATCTCAATTGGGTTGAGGTCGGGTGATTGTGGAGGCCAGGTCATCTGATGCAGCACTCCATCACTCTCCTTCTTGGTCAAATAGCCCTTACAAAGCCTGGAAGTGTGTTGGGTCATTGTCCTGTTGAAAAAACAAATGATAGTACCTCTAAGCACAAACCAGATTGGATGGCGTATCACTGTTGAATGCTGTGGTAGCCATGCTGGTTAAGTGTGCCTTGAATTCTAAATTAATCATATATAAATATATATATGCAGTGCATTCAGAAAGTATTCACACCCCTTGACATGTTTCACATTTTGTTAAGTTACAGCCTCATTCTAAAATGGATTAAATTGTTATTTTTACTCATCAATCTATACACAATACCCCATAATGACAAAGCAAAATGACTCTCAGGCAATGAGAAACAAGATACTCTGGTCTGATGATACCAATATTGAACTCTTTGGCTGAATTCCAAGCGTCACGTCTGGAGGAAACCTGGCACCATCATTACGGTCCTCATTCTTATCTTTGCACTTTCCTTCTAAAATTGAACAGAACATAGGCTGTACTAAAGGCTAGTCCACACTGAAGATTTTTTGGAGAGGGTCTATTCATAAAATATTTTCGGAAGAAGCCTTTGACTCTCTTCCTGAACTGCCACCTTAAGCCTACACAGAACAGCCATTGGTTAGGCAGCACACAGAAACGTTTTTGATCAGCAAGAGCAGAGCATACCAGGCTCAGACTTGGAATATCCATTGCGGTGTGTAATGATGCCTAGTTTTATTTACACCATCCCAGCAGCTATCTTAGAAATATAACTTTGCTCTCTGCTTACCGAGCATACACTTTGTAGTCTATAGCCTATGGATCATTTGATTGAGACCACACTACATAGTCTATAGGCACACTTGATATTGGCACACTTGATATTGGCACACTTGATATTGGCACACTTGATATTGCAAGTCTAAAACACTGAGAAATATAGAAATGTCATAAATTACATGACCCTCCCCTGGAATAGATTAAAAAAATTGTAAACCCTCCAATTGACAGAAACTGAAAAAGCATGACCTCCCCCATTTTCCTCCAGGTAACACTTCAGTAAATGTAGATCCATCCCTTACAATAGTACAGGTGGAGATCGAATTTCAATATTAAAACAATGTTGCAAGTGTCGGAGAGACAGACAGCAACGATTATACAAAATTCCGCTGTTGAAAAGCAATTACTAGTCTTAAAGAAATGGGAGACAATGTCTAGATGCTTTTTTTACAGTGGAAATGACGTGTATAACTTGTCTAGCTGGACTGATAAAACAGTGGATTGCGCAGTGAGATGGAACAGAGTAAATAGGCATTTCAACTCATAGATTTAGCAGGTGGTGATTTGTGGAATAGACACCGCCACCCGTTCTATAATCCCTGACACGATTTGGAGGTTTATTTTTCATAAACGACCGTATCATATTCTTTGAAACTACAGCATTTAACAAAATAGCTTATCAATATGGTTTTAGTACTTTAGGACATTCATACATCATCTTTGTTATGATTCATTTGTTGACGGTAACTAGTCACACTTCCGTGTGTGATACATTTCATTGGCCGACGACTTGTGACAACATCCATGTTCCGAGACGGCTAACCAATCGACAGTTTCTAAAATCTCACGTGTGTGGCTTCGGCACATAATGTTGGCTGTTTGATTGGCTAATGTTATCACAAGGGTCCGCCTACTTTTAACCCCTTATTCCCGAGCCACAAATGGATGTGCCGAAGTCTGTCTGAATGATCTTCTATGTTTACACCTGATTGGAGTAGGAATAAGGTAGCTAGCTGAGTGGGTGGAACCTGTAGGAATATCTAGCTCATATTGCTGTCAGATCTTTCATTCTTGGAGCGTTCGTCCCATTGGAAATCGAGGTTTGAGGAACTTGGCTTCTCTATTCAGCTTTAGCTAGCATCTTCATCTCTACCTCCGCAGTAAGTTGGTTAACGTTACACAGAGAAATTATACAAAACTAAATTACTCAAGACAGCTTTCACTGTCAGAGAACGAATGTTGGATACGGAATTATGGTGACTGTGTGTACGCGCGTAGTTTAGCGGTTAAAATGGATGTGCCAGTAAAGCCGATTGTACGAACTCAGAGGTGAAAGTAATGCGGTCCGGTATGGCGTCCCGGCTACAAAAATAAATTGTTGGAGTACGCGATTCCAGTTAAGCGTGAGCCTATCACAATTATTACAACAAACATATATAGGCTTTACAGCATTATTTAACAACTGCATGTCAGCCGCATGAAAAATGTGCGAATTGACTGGAAACCGGGTGGTATAAACCCCACTTTGCGTTGTGGTTTGAGGAGAACACTTACATTTTGTCAAGGCGGGTATAAGCCTAATGTTACAATACACGTAGGTGTGTTGTAACATGTTTTTTCCCCCATTCATCCAATTGCGGATGCATAGTGCACTGTTGGGGTCTGGATGCTGAAATGATTTTGTGAGTGGACTGACGTGCGCGGGTAGTCTACAGGAGCTGCTTGGTTTAGTGATTGTTTGACCATCAGATGACTGGTTGTGTTTATGCCACATTAAAAGGCATGGGCGGTGTGTCCATAAAGTAAATTAAATTGCCAGAAATAGTCTATACATAAATAAATAAAATCATTCAAAATCTGCTACTACACCAGAAAGTAAATACCAAAATAGATGATTATTGAGTTGAGACTGTCAGTGAAAAGCAGAGAGACCCAGCCTAGCATATTGCAATATTTAAAAATACAATGGTGAAAAAACTGTTAGGAAAGCAAATGGCTGTTGGTGTAAAGAGATGATGAAAAGACTCCAATCTGTCTTTAAGTGATCATTTCTTAACTTAATTGAGTGAACTAGTAGCCTGTCGTATTGGCACCAGCGGAGAACATTGGCCATATCCCCAGTAGGTGTGCATATTCACGGTCTTTATCATTGGGTCAGTGCCATTTTTTATTTGTTTCTGGACAATACATTCCTCCAGGTTAGATGGAAGTCATTTTCTATTTGTGTCTCCCTTTCTCGTTGGCCTATTATATGGATCAGACATCGTCGTTCTTAATGATCTGTTTGGCAGTGTCAGCCGAGTAGGCTACCCTGTAATTTCTGTAGTAAAACAAAAACATCTACTTTCACTAAACGATTTTGGTAGAGTTTCTTTCCCAGACAAGTTTTTGAGATCGGAGACAAAATGCCAATGTCTGTTTACTCGGGGCACGCAACCGTCTCCGGCGCTTGTTTAATGTAAGTGGGACTGAGATGCAATCTGGGTGCTACCGATCTCGTCTTTAAGCAGTCCCGATATTTCCAAACTTTAGATTTTATCGGCACAATCTGCAATGCTCTTGTAGTGTGAGATGTGCAACAACAAGTTTTGCCCTTTCCCACTTGGACAAAAGGAACACTTATGTGAGAATGCTGTTATTTTTATTTAACTAGCCAAGTCAGTTGAGAACAAATTCTTATTTACAAATACAGCCTACCCCGGCCAAACCCTGACCCGGACGATGCTAGGCCAATTGTGCGCCGCCCTATGGGACTCCCAATCACGGCCGGTTGTCATACCCTGTTTCGATTCCAGGCTGTATGTACTGACGCCTCTAGCACTGAGATACAGTGCCTTAGACCGTTGTGCAACTCGGGAGTCATTGACTATAGCTCAGCGTTCAACACCATAGTGCCCACAAAGCTCATCACTGAGCTAAGGACCCTGGGACTAAACACCTCCCTCTGCAACTGGATCCTGGACTTCCTGATGGGCCACTCCAGGTGGTGAGGGTAGGCAACAACGCATCTGCCACGCTGATCCTCAACACTGAGTTAAGGACCCTGGGACTAAACACCTCCCTCTGGATCCTGGACTTCCTGATGGGCCACCCCAGGTGGTGAGGGTAGGCAACAACACATCTGCCACTCTGATCCTCATCACTGGGGCCCCTCAGGGGTGTGTGCTCAGTCCCCTCCTGTACTACCTGTTCACCCATGACTGCATGGCCAAGCACGACTCCAACACCATCATTAAGTTTACTGATTACACAATAGTGGTAGGCCTGATCACAGACAACGATGAGACAGCCTATAGGGAGGAGGTCAGAGACCTGGCCGTGTGGTGCCAGGTCAACAACCTCTCCCTGAATGTGAGCAAGACAAAGGAGCTGATCGTGGACTATAGGAAAAGGAGGGTCCGAACAGGCCCGCATTAACATCGACGGGGCTGAAGTGGAGCGGGTCGAGAGTTTCAAGTTCATTGGTGTCCACATCACCAACAAACTATCATGGTCCAAACACACCAAGACAGTTGTGAAAAGGGCACGACAGCACCTTTTCCCCCTCAGGAGACTGAAAAGATTTGGCATGGGTCCCCAGATCCACAAAAATGTATCCAGTTGCACTATTGAGAGCGTCCTGGACGGTTGCATCACCGCCTGGTAGTCTGTACGGCCCAGTAGATTAGTGGCCAAGCTTCCTGACATCCAGAACCTACACTATCGTTCAAATGTTTGGGGTCATTTAGAAATGTCCTTGTTTTTGAAAGAAAATCACTTTTTTTTGTCCATTAAAATAACATCAAATTGATCAGAAATACAGTGTAAACATTGTTCATGTTGTAAATGACTATTGTAGCTGGAAATGGCTGATATTTTTTTTTTACAAATATATATTTTTAAATGGAATCTACCTAGGCGTATATAGAGGCCCATTATCCGCAACCATCACTGTGTTCCAATGGCACATTGTGTTAGCTAATCCAAGTTTATCATTTTAAAAGGCTAATTAATCATTAGAAAACCCTTTTGAAATTATGTTAGCACAGCTGAAAACTGTTGTGCTGATTTTAAAGAAGCAATAAAACTGGGTTTCTTCAGACTAGTTGTGTATCTGGAGCATCAGCATTTGTGGGTTTGATTACAGGCTCAAAATGGCCAGAAACAAAGAACTTTCTTCTGAAACTCGTCAGTCTATTCTTGTTCTGAGAAATGAAGGCTATTCCATGCGAGAAATTTCC
This sequence comes from Salvelinus fontinalis, assembly GCF_029448725.1. NCBI lineage: Eukaryota > Metazoa > Chordata > Actinopteri > Salmoniformes > Salmonidae > Salvelinus > Salvelinus fontinalis. The sequence goes on along the minus strand of NC_074695.1, from coordinate 2,267,234 downwards.
AAGAAACTGAAGATCTCGTACAACGCTGTGTACTACTCCCTTCACAGAACAGCGCAAACTTTCTCTAACCAGAATAGAAATTGGAGTGCGAGGCCCCGTTGCACAACTGAGCAAGAGGACAAGTACATTAGTGTCTAGTTTGAGAAACAGACGCCTCACAAGTCCTCAACTGGCAGCTTCATTAAATAGTACCCGCAAAACACCAGTCTCAACGTCAACAGTGAAGAGGCGACTCCGGGATTCTGGCCTTCTAGGCAGAGTTGCAAAGAAAAAGCCATATCTCTGTCCAGTGTCTGTGTTCTTTTGCCCAGATGTCCAGTGTCTGTGTTCTTTTGCCCATCTTAATCTTTTATTTTTATTGGCCAGTCTGAGATATGGGTTTTTCTTTGCAGCATCCCGGAGTCGCCTCTTCACTGTTGAAACTGGTGTGTGAACAATATGGTTCTAAATCTCCAGTTACGCTTTCACCAATATAGTGTTTTAAATGTAATGTAAGGCAGTGAATGAGTGCACACTTCAGTAGAAGGATAGAGAATTGGAACACAGCCTTAGCCTCTATGAAGGGGCAGCTGGTAACATGTCTCTCACTGATTGGCAGATGGCGAAAAGCCCCGTCCGAGCTGCTGGCGTCCCCCACCCCTATTGGCCGCGGGACCTGTCCATCCCAGGCTACGTGGCGAACGATAGATCAATGCATGAGATCCTGTCCTTCCTCTTCTCTGTGTCGGGTCTCTTCCTGCTGTCCACCTGGGTCCTGACGGGCCGGAAGTGGGCCAGGGATGGCCGTGGTCAGGAGTTCGGGGTGGGCAGGCGGCTGGCTATCTGCTGGTTTGCTGTCTGTGCGTTCATCCACGGGGTCATTGAGGGATGGTTCTCTCTGTACTATGACGTCATCCCCTCAGACCAGAGCTTCCTGTCTCAGCTGTGTAAGTTGAACCTAGTGCTGGAACCCTATGGTAGAACCTCCATTCACTACTAGAACCTAGAACTCTCTAGTAGAACATAGTACTAGAACCCTCCGGTAGAACCTCCATTCTCTTCTAGAACCCTCATATTGCAAGAAAAAGGAAATGAGAACCCACAACAAGCAGAACTAACAGAACGTTGTCTTCTCATTGTCCGCAGGGAAGGAGTATTCCAAAGGAGACAGCCGATATGTCATGTAAGTTTTTTTACTTTCGCTTTCTTTTTTATACTGTACGAAAATATAAATGCAACATGTCAAGTGTTAGCTGAGATAAAAGATCCTAGAAATTTTCCATACGCACAAAATGTATTTCTCTCAAATGTTGTGCACACATTTGTGGTGTGCCATATCAATAAGCTGATTAAACAGCATGATCATTACACAGGCGCACCTTGTGCTGGGGACAATGAAAGGCAACTCTAAATTGTGCAGTTTTGTCACACAACACAATGCCACAAGTTGAGGGAGAGTGCAATTGTCATGCTGACTGCAGGAATGTCTACCAGAGCTGTTGCCAGAATTTAATGTTCATCTCTCTACTGTAAAACAACATTTATTTTAGAGAATTTGTCAGTATGTCCAACTGGCCTCACAACCGCAGACCATGTATAACCACGCCAGCCCAGGATCTCCACATCCAGCTTCTTCACCTGTGGGATGGTCTGAGACGAGCCACCCAGGCAGCTGATACAACTGAAGAATTTCTGCACAAACTGTCAGAAACAGTCTCAGGGAAGCTCAACTGCTCGTCGTCTTGACCTGACTGCAGTTCGGGGTCGTTACAGACTTCAGTGGGCAAATGCTCACCTTCGATGGCCACTGGCACACTGGAGAAGTGTACTCTAGATGGATTAATCCCGGTTTCAACTGTACCGGGCAGATGGCAGACAGTGTATGGTGTCGTGTGGGTGAGCGGTTTACTGATGTCAACGTTGTGAACAGAGTTCCCCATGGTGGAGTTATGGTATGGGCAACGAACGCAATTGCATTTTATCAATGGCGATTTGAATGCACAGATACCGTGACGAAATCCTGAAGCCCATTGTCGTACCATTCATCTGCCGCCATCACCTCATGTTTCAGCATGATAATGGCCATTGAGCATGTTCGGGATGCTCTGTATCGACGTGTACAACAGTGTGCTCTAGTTCCCACCAATATCCAGCAACTTAGCACAGCCTTTTGATGAGTGGGACAACATTCCAGAATCAACAGCCTGATCAACTCTATGCGAAGGAGATGTCGCACTGCGTGAGGCAAATGGTGGACACACCAGATACTGAGATTCACAGACTCAGAATCAGTGTTTTAATAATCACATCTACAGGGTTGCAGGTGTGATTGCAGGGTACAGTGAACATCTTAGGCTCCGAGCTCTAACATACAGGAAATAAAGTTATGAAAATGGTTATATAAAAACTATAATAGAGAGAGCACTGTAGCAGTGATGAATAAATAAATGTCCATTGGTGTGGAGGCAGAGTAAAGATAGGTGGAATGACCATAGGGGAGCGGCGTGACCATTGAGTGGGAGAATGACCGCCGGAGAGGATGGCACCGGAGAGGATGGCTGCCATTTAATGGGCTCTTAACCAACTGTGCTATTTTGTTTTATTTATTTTTTGTAACTTTATTTTCTACATAATGTTGCTGCTACCGTCTCTTATGTACGAAAAGAGCTTCTGGACTAGAGGTCGACCGATTATGATTTTAACGCCGATACCAATTAATCCGCCAAATTTTTATATGTTTTTTTATAATGACAATTACAACAATGCTGAATGCACACTTTTTTATTTTAACTTAATATAATACATCAATAACATCTATTTAGTCTCAAATAAATAATGGAACATGTTCAATTTGGTTTAAATAATGCAAAAACAAAGTGTTGGAGAAGAAAGTAAAAGTGCAATATTTGCCATGTAAAAAAGCTCACATCAACACCATTTTCCCAGAAACCCTAGACCCGCTCCAATTTGCATACCGCCCCAACAGATCCACAGATAATCTCTATTGCCCTTTCACACCTGGACAAATGGAACACCTATGTGAGAAGGCTGTTCATTGACTACAGCTCAGCGTTCAACACCATACACTGGTGCGTGCTCAGTCCCCTCCTGTACTCCCTGTTCACTCATGACTGCACAACTCCAACACCAAGTTTGCCGATGACACAACAGTGGTAGGCCTGATCACCAACAACAACGAGACAGCATATAGGGAGGATGTCAGAGACTGCCAGACTGCCAGGACAACAACCTGTCCCTCAACTTAACCAAGACTAAGGAGATGACTGTAGACTACAGGGAAAAAAAGGACCAAGCACGCCCCCATTCTCATCGACGGGGCTGTAGTGGAGCATGGTATGGCAACTGCTCGGCCTCTGACCGCAAGGCTCTACAGAGGGTAATGCGTACGGCCCGGTACATCACTGGGGCCATGCTTCCTGCCATCCAGGACCTCTGTACCAGGCGGTGTCAGAGGAAGGCCCTAAAAATTGTCAGACTCTAGTCAATCAAGTCATAGACTGTTCTCTCTACTACCGCACAACAAGCGGTACCGGAGCGCCAAGTCTAGGTCCAAGAGGCTTCTAAACAGCTTCTACCCCCAAGCCATAAGCCTACTGAACGTGTACTGGGCCGTACGCACTACGCTCTTTAGGGCCTTGCGGTCGTAGGCCGAGCAGTTGCCGTACCAGGCAGTGATGCAACCAGTCATGATGCTCTCGATGGTGCAGCTGTAGAAGCTTTTTTAAGGATCTGAGGACCCATGCCAAATCACAGATCTTCATTGTACAGGGTTTAAACACGGGTTCCCATGCTTGTTCAATGAACCATAAACAATTACTGAACATGCACCTGTGGAACGGTCGTTAAGACACTGACGGCTTACAGACGGTAGGCAATTAAGGTCACAGTTATGAAAACTTAGGACACTAAAGAGGCCTTTTTACTGACTCTAAAAAACACTAAAATAAAGATGCCCAGGGTCCCTGCGTGAACTTGCCTTAGGCATGTTGCAAGGAAGCATGAGAACTGCAGATGTGGCCAGGGCAATAAATTGCAATGTCCGTACTGGGAGACGCCAAAGACAGCGCTACAGGGAGACAGGACGGACTGCTGATCGTCCTCTCAGTGGCAGACCACATGTAACAACACCTGCAAGCGATCGGTACATCCGAACGTCACACCTGCGGGACAGGTACAGGATGGCAAGAACAACTGCCCGAGTTATACCAGGAGCACACAATCCCTCCATCAGTGCTCAGACTGTCCGCAATAGGCTGAGAGAGGCTGGACTGAGGGCATGTAGGCCTGTTGTAAGGCAGGCCCTCACCAGACATCACGGGCAACAACGTTGCCTATGGGCACAAACCCACCGTCGCTGGACCAGACAGGACTGGCAAAAAGTGCTCTTCACTGACGAGTCGCGGTTTTGTCTCACCCGGGGTGATGGTCGGATTCACGTTTATCGTCGAAGGAATGAGCGTTACACCGAGGCCTGTACTCTGGAGCGGGATCGATTTGGAGGTGTAGGGTCCGTCATGGTCTGGGGGGTGTGTCACAGCATCATCGGATTGAGCTTGTCATTATTGCAGGCAATCTCAACGCTGTGCGTTACAGGGAAGACATCCTCCTCCCTCGTCAGGATGAGCCTGCAGGAAGGGTACCACATGACCCTCCAGCATGACAATGCCACCAGCCATACTGCTCGTTCTGTGCGTGATTTCCTGCAAGACAGGAATGTCAGTGTTCTGCCATGGCCAGCGAAGAGCCCGGATCTCAGTCCCATTGAGCACATCTGGGACCTGTTGGATCGGAGGATGAGGGCGAGGGCGAGGGCCCCCCTGTGTGGAGGAGGTAATGTTGCCTACCTTCACCACCAGGGGGTGGCCCGTCAGGAAGTCCAGGACCCAGTTGCATAGGGAGGAGTTCAGACCCAGGGCTGTGAGCTTTGGAATGAGCTACACTATGGTATTGAAGGCTGATCTGTAGTTGATGAACAGCATCCTCACATATGCATTCTTTTTGCATTCTCCAGGTTGGTAAGGGCAGTGTGCAGTGCGTTGTCAGGTGATCTGTCGGGGTGGTAGGTGATTGGAGAGGGCGGAGTGTGTCGGAGGTGATATGATCTTTGACCAGCCGCTCAAAGCACTACTGTCACTATTTTTTTTAATCCACACCCCTACTTTTTTATTTTTTGGTACGATGTCTGACCAACAGATGCATATCTGTATTCCCAAAATCCATAGATTAGGGCCTAATGAATTTCTTTCAATTGACTGATTTCCTCATATGAACTGTGACTCAGTAAAATCTTTTGAAATTGTTACATTTTGTGTTTATATTTTTGTTTAGTAACTAACTGTAGTCTGAGAACAATTCAATCAACTGCTGAGTGTGCTCTCTCTCCTCCTGTTCTATCACTCTCTCCTCTCCCTCTCCGTGTAGAGCTGATAACTTCACGGTGTGTATGGAGACAGTAACAGCCTGGTTCTGGGGTCCATTGAGTTTGTGGACGTTGTTTGCCTTCCTGGCCAACAAACCATGCCGCTTTGTCCTGCAACTCATTGTCTCTCTTGGTAGGTACACTGATACAGTACCTGGGGGGGGGGTTGAGCTTATTCTGATCTGTGTTTTTAAGGATGACATTTTATTATCTTATTCCAGGTCAGCTGTATGGAGCGGTGCTGTATTTCTACACTGAGCACCGTGATGGTTACAGCCACAGTCAGATGGGTCATCCTCTGTACTTTTGGTTCTATTTTGTCTTCATGAACGTCCTCTGGATCATCATTCCTCTGGTCCTCATACTGGATGCATGGAGACACCTGCAGCAGGCCCAGACACACACTGACCTCGCCCAGAAGGAGAAGACCAACTGATCAGCAGGGGTGGGTGGGAGAGCAGCAGAGGTGGGGGGGGGGGTATTAAAAAAAAAAAAAGGATATCAAAGTAGCTAGACGGAGAAAGGCAGATATTTTTAGCGCTGTTGAACAGAACTCTGATTAATAATAGTAATGTCTGTGAACTGACCAAACAAAATAATGTTGATAGATACATGATACAGTGTATGTGTGGTTTGTATTGAATATTTTTCATAATTTGTTGGAATTATGCAATGTGAATGTTTCCTTTTTCTAAACTGATTAAACACATGACGACATGTGGTGTTTGACTCTTATCTGTTAGTTTAACTGTTGTGTACAGCGTATTCAGACCCCGTCCCTTTGTTACAGCCTTATTCTAAAATGGATTAAATTAATAGTTTTCCTCATCAATCTACATACACTACCCCATAATGACAAAGTGAAAACAGGTGTTTGGAAATGTATACATTTTTAAAAACTGAAATACCTTATTTACATAAGTATTCAGACCCTTTGCTGTGAGACTTGAAATTGAGCTCCGGTGCATCCTGTTTCCATTGATCATCCTTGATGTTTCTACAATTTGATTGGAGTCCACCTGTGGTAAATTCAATTGACTAGACTTGATTTGGAAAGGCACACACCTGTCTATATAAGGTCCCACAGTTGACAATGCATGGCAGCGCAAAAACCAAGCCATGAGGTTGAAGGAGTTGTCTGTAGAGCTCCGAGACAGGAATGTGTTGAGGCACAGATCTGTGGAAGGGTGCCAACACATTTCTGCAGCATTGAAGGGGCCCAGGAACATAGTGGCCTCCATTCTTAAATGGAAGAAGTTTGGAACCACCCAGACTATTCCTAGAGCTTGGCTGGCCAGACTGCGCAATTGGGGTGAAGGGCTTTGGTCAAGGAGGTGACCAAGAACCTGATGGTGATTAACAGAGCTCCAGAGTTCCTCTGTGGAGATGGGAAAATCTCCCAGAAGGACAACCATCTCTGCAGCACTCCACCAATCAGGCCTTTATGGTCTAGATAGTTTGTGTATATATTGATGTGCCTTAAAAAAAAAGTTTGTAGTTCTGTTTTTTGTTCTGTATTATGTATCTTGTTTTGTGTGGATCCCAGGAAGAGTAGCTGCTGCTTTTGCAACAGTTAATGGGGATCCTAATAAACTACCAATACCAAATGGTAGAGTGGCCAGACGGAAGCCAGTCCTCAGTAAAAAGCACATGACAGCCCGCTTGGAGTTTGCCAAAATGCACCTAAAGGACTAAGTCCATGAGAAACAAGATTCAATGGTCTGAAGAAATACATTTTTAACTCTTTGGCCTGAATGCCAAGCGTCACATCTGGAGGAAACCTGGCACCACCCCTATGGTGAAGCATGGTGGTGGCAGCATCATGCTGTGGGGATGTTTTTTAGCTGCAGGGACTGGGAGACTAGTCAGGATCGAGCGAAAGATGAATGGAGCAAAGTACATCCTCGATGAAAACCTGCTCCAGAGCGCTCAGGACCTCAGACTGGGGCGAAGGTTCACCTTCCAACAGGACAATGACCCTAAGCACACAGCCAAGACAACGCAGAAGTGGCTTCAGGACAAGAACGCGAAAGAACATCTCTGGAGAGACCTGAAAATAGCTGTGCAGCAGCGCCCCCCCCCCATCCAACCTGACAGAGCTTGAGAGGATCTGCAGAGAAGAATGGGAGAAACTCCCCAAATACAGGTGTGCCAAGCTTGTAACATCATACCCAAGAAGACTCAAGGCTGTAATTGCTGCCAAAGGTGCTTCAACAACACTGAGTAGTGTTGTCTGAATAATATTTCTTGTTTTTGTTTTTAATAAATTGTCTATTCTAAAAACCTGTTTTTGCTCATTATGAGGTCATTATGTGTGTAGATTGAGGATTTAAAAAATATATATATTTTACAATAAGGCTGTAACGTAACAAAATGTGGAAAAAGTCAAGGGGTCTGAATACCTTCCGAATGCACTGTATCTCGTTGGTTATTCTATGTGCCGGTTAACTCATCATGAAAGATTGAATAGTTTAAAAGTTTGCAGGTTAGCTGTGTGGAGCTAACGATAGTGCAGCAAGGATGGTGCTCACACCAACTATCAGGTCATACCAATAACAACAAAAATGGAACCACCCAATATAAAATACAATATAAAAAAATTATAGTTGACAATTTACAAACAAATTATTTGAATACATTAATACAAATATTGCATTGTATTTTTATTCAGTAATGTCAGCTGTGACATCATCTGATTTTGAATTCAACTGTTGACCTTCACAGTGCAGCGAAAACCTCTAATTCTTTCTCACCGTCGTTTTCAGTTGGCTATCGTCATATGTTCGCCATAGTTAAGAGGGCCGAAGGTGTCGATGAAGGGAAAAATTCTGTTGTCCCCAACTTTTGTATGGACAATTTATTTTTGACATGGAATGGCTGGATGGAAAGGATGAAGATAGGGTGAGGGTTATTCTGGCTGGTATAGTCAAAATTAATCCTTTCAGTGTCACCTCCACGTTGAAATTAGCCCTTTTATACATATGGACACCAGTCCTCACGTTGTCGGGAACACAATGTTAATTTAGTTTGGTTGTAGTCGTTCAACCATTCGCAACCAGAGCTCACGCTGAGGTCGGCTTAGTTCGCCGTGAACTGGGTAACGGGGGCTCTTATAGAAATGTAGAAAAGGGGTTGGCTCATAATTTCCAACCAATGCCTATTCATGTGGGCATGGCCACTGATTGAGTATATTTTACGTATGAAAACAATTATCTTATTTTATTAACTAAAATTACATTTAATATTTTCACAAATAGTTTCATATTTCAACATGTAATATTGCACAACAATTCCATGTGAATCTGATAGCTAGAATGTGTAGACTTTCCAAGATACAGTTTATGTCGTCCTATCATAAGTAATAATGTCTCAGATGACAACTGATCTGACATCATATTCTTTAAGTACCAACAGATACTTTCAATTGGTTGGATTACCGAAATATTGTTCCGTTCCCAACCTTTTGATGTTACCATACTCTCTCTATGTTAACAAAGGGCTTTCCAAGAGTCCATTCTGTAGAGTAGAGAGAGAAAAGGGGGAAAGGTATTTGTCGGGGTCAAAAACCTCACCAACAGGATAACGTCATAACATTGTGGATTTGTTGAGTGGATGTGGCCTATATGTTTTAATAAAATATAAGATGGCGGCAGGGCATTTTTGCTGAGTGTGTTGTGTCACACTGTTTGTTTGTTTGAAGTGTTTTTATTACTTAGCAAAACCGTGATAAATCTCAAATCCTACAGGATCAAAGCGTTAAAATCGCAAGTAAAGTAGTGACATCTGCTGGTTTCTACATGACGAGATAGTGCCGGTGTGGTGCCCTCCCTGAAAGCCAAGAGAGTATCTGTGCTGTGACTGACTATCTAGACACGTGTGACATAACCTCTATATGGACTGGGCTTCCTAACCCAGGATACCCCCGCTAGGTGGACTCGCCACCTGTGATTGGCCGGTCTGCTTGGTCCGCTGCTGCCTCACTGTGCGGTAGCCTACTGCAAGGCGACTGGGCGCATTGACCAGATCCACACACTGGGAGAAATCCCTGTCAGCACATTCCTGCAGCGGCTGTTGAATGCACCGTGTTTCAACTAAGCCTGCAACGCTCAGGCACACACTTGGTTTCTAACTCTACTACACCTGTAGGCTACAGATGAACAGTTTTAGGGCATTTAAGGTTTCAAAAGACTGACTCAGCATATTTTAATTTGTTTTAGTTAATTGTTTGACTCGGTGGTTAAAATGGGTATTTTTGTACAAATGGTTTTAATTGCTGCCTACATGGGTTATGGCTCATTGCATAGTCTTAGTTATCAAAAACAATCTCATATCCTTACCCCAGAGATACCGCTAAACCCTACTTTGACTGATGGTATAGCAGCTTTTGTCTTTCAGAGGGATCTGATTGTGTTACCATTTGACTCCTACTGAGACATGGTTTTAAACATTTCTCATTTACAGGGTTTGGTCTGGCTAAAAACTGTGTTTGTTGTATCAGATGACTGTAGTTTGGATTTTTTTATGTCATCTAAGTGCAGAGCGATTTTAAGAAGTAACAAATCAATGTGTTTTATTATTGTTCTATTTTTGGTGTCAGGAAACATTCACCTAAACCCAGGCCCATTGGCTATGGATCAGGAAACATTCACCCAAACCCAGGCCCATTGGCTATGGATCAGGAAACATTCACCTAAACCCAGGCCCATTGGCTATGGATCAGGAAACATTCACCTAAACCCAGGCCCATTGGCTATGGATCAGGAAACATTCACCTAAACCCAGGCCCATTGGCTATGGATCAGGAAACATTCACCCAAACCCAGGCCCATTGGCTATGGATCAGGAAACATTCACCCAAACCCAGGCCCATTGGCTATGGATCAGGAAACATTCACCTAAACCCAGGCCCATTGGCTATGGATCAGGAAACATTCACCTAAACCCAGGCCCATTGGCTATGGATCAGGAAACATTCACCTAAACCCAGGCCCATTGGCTATGGATCAGGAAACATTCACCTAAACCCAGGCCCATTGGCTATGGATCAGGAAACATTCACCCAAACCCAGGCCCATTGGCTATGGATCAGGAAACATTCACCTAAACCCAGGCCCATTGGCTATGGATCAGGAAACATTCACCTAAACCCAGGCCCATTGGCTATGGATCAGGAAACATTCACCTAAACCCAGGCCCATTGGCTATGGATCAGGAAACATTCACCCAAACCCAGGCCCATTGGCTATGGATCAGGAAACATTCACCTAAACCCAGGCCCATTGGCTATGGATCAGGAAACATTCACCTAAACCCAGGCCCATTGGCTATGGATCAGGAAACATTCACCTAAACCCAGGCCCATTGGCTATGGATCAGGAAACATTCACCTAAACCCAGGCCCATTGGCTATGGATCAGGAAACATTCACCTAAACCCAGGCCCATTGGCTATGGATCAGGAAACATTCACCTAAACCCAGGCCCATTGGCTATGGTTCAGGAAACATTCACCTAAACCCAGGCCCATTGGCTATGGATCAGGAAACATTCACCTAAACCCAGGCCCATTGGCTATGGTTCAGGAAACATTCACCTAAACCCAGACCAATTGGCTATGGATCAGGAAACATTCACCCAAACCCAGGCTCATTGGCTATGGATCAGGAAATATTCACCTAAACTCATCGCTCATTGGCTGAACTTTCACCTGGACTTGCCCGTGCGTCGTGAGTTTTGATTGTGTACTAAACGCGCAAACAAAAAGAAGGTATTTGGACATAAATGATGGACTTTATCAAACAAATCAAACATTTATTATGGAACTGGGATTCCTGGGAGTGCATTCTGATGAAGATCATCAAAGGTAAGTGAATATTTATAATGCTATTTCTGACTTTGTTGACTCCACAACATGGCCGATATCTGTATGGCTTGATTTGTTGTCTGAGCGCTGTACTCAGATTATTGCATGGTATGCTTTTTCGGTAAAGCTTTTTTGAAATCTGACACAGCGGTTGCATTAAGGAGAAGTGGATCTATAATTCCAAGCATAACACTTGTATCTTTTAGCAACATAACGTGCCAATGTAAACAGATTTTTGGATATAAATATGAACTTTATCGAACAAAACATACATGTATTGTGTAGCATGAAGTCCTATGAGTGTCATCTGATGAGGATCATCAAAGGTTAGTGATTAATTTTATTTATATTTCTGCTTTTTGTGACTCCTCTCTTTGGCTGGAAAAATGGCTGTCTTTTTCTGTGACTTGGCTCATACCTAACATAATCATTTGGTGTGCTTTCGTCGTAAAGCCTTTTTGAAATCGGACACTGTGGCTGGATTTACAACAAGTTTATCTTTAAAATGGTGTGAAATACTTGTATGTTTGAGGAATTTTAAGTCTGGGATTTCTGTTGTTTTGAATTTGGCGCCCTGCACTTTCACTGGCTGTTGTTGAGGTGGGACGCTACCGTCCCGAATATCCCAGAGAGGTTAATTCTTCCCAAAGGTTCCGTACAGCTGTAATTCAGACAGCTAAACATTTCTCCCATCCAGATATATATTTCCCACTTAAGACACTCCTCCTTCTCTCCAATCCTTACATTTTATGGTTCTACAGGAAGAGAGTAAAGAGGGTAACAGGATTCCAAACCCTTATTTATTACACTCTTGAGAGAATCTGTCCTCACTTCTTGACCTCAACCCCTCCTTCATCTAATCCACAGATGTCCATCTGTCTCCCCTGTATCAACACGTTGCTCTCCTCTTGTCACCAAACACATTCCACAGCTATCTGTCTTTCTACAGAGACCCTGTCTCTTTCACTCCTTAATATACTATGCGTCTGATCTATCATGTCTTTAATATCTCAATGTTCAAAATGTCAATCCAACAATAGTCAAACATCATTTTAGGCAGTTCTGTGAGCAGGCATTCCTGCATGCAACTGGGATAGGAGTGCCCTTATTCCAGATATCTCCTATTTTCATGATGTTTTCTACTATCTATGATGCCCCTCTCAAAAAGTACGGGGTAAGAGGTAGAGACAATCCCTGGTTTACAGGGGAATTATCTGATTTGATCCATAAACGAAATACAATGGGTCAAAGTCAGAAAGGGTAATTCCCAGACTGAATGGCAGTTATTCAGGGCACTGAGAAATAAGTGCACCCTGTTAATACGGAAATGCAAATCTAGCTTCTATTACAGAGGCTAACCACAATAACCCGACGAAATTATGGAAAACCATTAAATCTATGAATGCTAACACAAACTCCTCTGGTCTTCTGCTGAAATTGACCTCAAATTCAATGGATGTGACTGACGAGTATAAACTGCTTGACATGTTTAATGAGCATTTTGCTAAAGATTTGCATTTATTTGATAATGAACTCCTTCCTAAGAATGAGGCTGTGAAGGAAACTGCTGCATGCCGGCCTACGGTTCATCTATTTCATTTTACCGAGAGATTTCAGAAGTTGTAAAGGCAGTCTAATCTATTGATATTAAGAAAGCGGAAGGCCCGGATGAAATAAACCCTTATTTAAAACAAATTGGTGCAGAGATCATTGCTGCCCCTCTCCTCATATATTACATATTTAATGGGCGAATAATACGGTTCCAAAAGTCTGGAAAGCCTTTACATAAGGGTGGAGATCCAGCCTATTTCACGCCTTTACATAAGGGTGGAGGTCCAGCCTATTTCACGCCTTTACATAAGGGTGGAGGTCCATTCTATTTCACGCCTTTACATAAGGGTGGAGGTCCATTCTATTTCACGCCTTTACATAAGGGTGGCGATCCGTCCCAGTTGGATAACTATCGGCCCATATCTAAACTGTCTGCACTGGCAAAAGTTTTGGAAAACCTGGTGAACTCACAGTTCAAATACTTTTTTTTAATAATAACTCAGTTTTATCTCAATTCCAGTCAGGTTTTAGAGCCAAGCATAATACAATTACTGCAGTAACGTTGTAGGTGATATTCTAGATGCTCAGGACAAGAAAAATCACTATGTTTCACTTTTTATTAACTTATCAAAGTTCTTCAACACTGTTGACCATGCCCTGCTGTTGTATAGACAAAAAAAAGGTTGGTTTAAGTGTTGGTGCATTGGATTGGTTTCAAAATGACCTTTCTGACAGAACACAGTGTGTAGCACAGGAGGGTATGAAATCTGAGTTTAGAAGGCTTACAAATGGATCAATTTTAGATCCGATCCTTTTTACACTGGATATAAATGATATAGGGTAAGACTTGACTGCAAATCTCCATCTGTATGCTGATGACACATTTATTTATTCAAGCGCATCTAATATTGAGAAGGCTTTTCAGGACTTACAGTTGGCTTTTTCTTTGTTGTAATTATAGTTTTTATTGTTTCCTTTCACGATATAACAACAATTCAATTTAATTACATTTAGCATTAAACAATAACTTGACAGACATGAATATACACCCAGGAAGCACCCATCGCGCTCTAGTGACCCCTGTGGCGGGCCCGGGCGCATGCACGCTGACATGGTCGCCAGGTGTACGGTGTTTCCTCTGACACATTGGTGTGGCTGGCTTCCGGGTTAAGTGGGCATTGTGTCAAGAAGCAGTGCTGCTTGGTTAGGTCGTGTTTCGGAGGACGCATTGCTCTCGACCTTCGCCTCTCCCGGGTCCATACGGGAGTTGCAGCGATGAGACAAGACTGTAACTACCAATTGGAAACCACGAAATTGGGGAGAAAAAGGTGTAAAAGCCCCCCCAAAAAGATAGAAAAATAAAGGTGGGGCAGGTGCAGGCAGCGATCGGTTGAAGAGCATTTATTTAGTTTTACTTGCATTTAAGAGCAGTTGGAGGCCATGGAAGGAGAGTTGAATGGCATTGAAGCTCGTCTGGAGGTTTGTTAACACGGTGTCCAAAGAAGGGCCAGAAGTATACAGAATGGTGTCGTCTGCGTAGAGGTGGATCAGAGAATCACCAGCAGCAAGAGCGACATTATTGATGTATATAGAGAAAATAGTCGGCCCGAGAATTGAACCCTGTGGCACCCCCATAGAGACTGCCAGAAGTCCGGACAACAGGCCCTCCGATTTGACACACTGAACTCCGTCTGAGAAGTAGTTGGTGAACCAGGCGAGGCAGTCATTTGAGAAACCAAGGTTGTTGAGTCTGCCGATAAGAATGTGGTGATTGACAGAGTCGAAAGCCTTGGCCAGGTCGATGAATACAGCTGCACAGTATTGTTTCTTATCGATGGCGGTTATGATATCGTTTAGGACCTTGAGCGTGGCTGAGGTGCACCCATGACCAGCTCGGAAACCAGATTGCATAGCGGAGAAGGTACGGTGGGATGGTCGGTGATCTATTTGTTAACTTGGCGTTCGATGACCTTAGAAAGGCAGGGTAGGATAGATATAGGTAGCAGTTTGGGTCTAGAGTGTTTCCCCCTTTGAAGAGGAGGATGACCGCAACAGCTTTCCAATTTTTGGTGATCTCAGACGATACGAAAGGTTGAACAAGCTAGTAAAAGGGGTTACAACAATTTCGAAAGAGAGGGTCCAGATGGTCTAGCCCTGCTGATTTGCAGGGGTCCAGATTTTGCAGCTCTTTCAGAACATCAGCTATCTGGATTTGGGTGAAGGAGAAATGGGGGAGGATTGGGCGAGTTACTGTGGGGGGTGCAGGGGTGTTGACCAGGGTAGGGGGGGCCAGGTGGAAAGCATGGCCAGCCGTAGAAAAATGCTTATTGAAATTCTCAAATATTGTTGATTTATCGGTGGTGACAGTGTTACCTAGCCTCAGTGCAGTGGGCAGCTGGGAGGGTGGTGCTCTTATTCTCCATAGACTTTACAGTGTCCCAGAACTTTTTGGAGTTTGTGCTGCAGGATGCAAATTTCTGTTTGAAAAAGCTAGCCTTTGCATTCCTAACTGCCTGTGTACATTGGTTCCTAACTTCCCTGAAAAGTTGCATATCACGGGGGTTATTTGATGCTAATGCCGTACGCCACAGGATGTTTTTGTGCTGATCAAGGGCAGTCAGGTCTGGAGTGAAGCACGGGCTATATCTGTTCCTGGTTAAAAAAAAAATCATGGTGCATGCTTATTTTAGATTGTGAGGAAAGCACTTTTAAAGATTATCCAGGTATCTTCTACTGACGGAACGAGGTCAATATCCTTCTAGGATACCCGGGTTTACAGATTTGGGGTTGTACCTGGTAGGTTCATTGATAATTTGTGTGAGATTGAGGGCATCAAATTTAGATTGTAGGATGGCCGGGGTGTTAAGCATGTCCCAGTTTAGGTCACCTAACAGCACGAGCTCTGAAGATAGATGGGGGCAATCAATTCACATATGGTGTCCAGGGCACAGCTGGGGACAGAAGGTGGTCAAAAGCAAGCGGCAAAAGTGAGAGACTTGTTTCTGGAAAGGTGGATTTTTAAAAGTAGAAGCTCAAATTGTTTGGGCACAGACCTGGATAGTATGACAGAACTCTGCTGGCTATTTCTGAAGTAGATTGCCACTCCGCCCCCTTTGGTAGTTCTATCTTGTCGGAAAATGTTATAGTTAGTAATGGACATTTCTGGGTTTTTGGTGGCCTTCCTAAGCCAGGATTCAGACATGGCTAGGACATCCGGGATGGCAGAGTGTGCTGAGCGGTGAATAAAACAAACTTAGGGAGGAGGCTTCTGATGTTAACATGCATGAAACCAAGGCTTTTACGATTACAGAAGTCAACAAATGAGAGGGCCTGGGGAGTAGGAGTGGAGCTAGGCACTGCAGGGACTGGGTTAACCTCTACATCACCAGAGGAACAGAGGAGGAGTAGGATAAGGGTACGGCTAAGGGCTATAAGAACTGGTCGTCTAGTACGTTCTGGACAGAGTAAAAGGAGCAGGTTTCTGGGCGCGGTAGAATAGATTCAATGCATAATGTACAGACAAAGGTATGGTAGGATGTGAATACTGTGGAGGTAAACCTATGCAATGAGTGACGATGAGAGAGGCATTGTCTCTAGAGACATCAATTAAACCAGGTGAGGTCTGTGGTGGCTTATTTCTGCTTGAGGAGAGTTACAAACTTCACACACCAGTCAGAGTTATACTTAAACTACATCTTTAATAATAAGAGCTTTGCAATAGCATTTGACTTTCAATGATGCGCCATCTCTAATGAACCATTGAAAGTGACAACAGAAAAATACAAAGATCTTTTATAGCCAAGATACACCCCTCTCAACTAACATGACGAACCACAGATCTTAGGAATAGTTCACAAAGGGACTTTATAATTGTGAAATGAGTATCCCTTAGCCAGATAACATTCACTATAAATTAGCGTTCAGTTTGGTCCCTAAGACGAGGTTCTAATCTCGTTCCTGGTACTTCATAGCACAGAACCATTACCTCATCCAATGGCATAACAAATGTTAACTTTGTTCGGGTTAAGAAAAATATAGAAAATATATGCGAAGAAAAAAGATATATAAAGATAATAAAATATATAAAAAGATATGTACACGGGACATGACAAGACTAAGACAAAGACGTCTGACTGCTACGCCATCTTTTCCAACATGATAGAGCACCTTGCCTTAAGGCAAAAGTGATAACTAAGTGACTCGGGGAACAAAACATTGATGTTTTGTGTCCATGGCCAGGAAACTCCCCAGACCTTATTCCCATTGAGAACGTGTGGTCAATCTTCAAGAGGCAGGTGGACAAACAAAAACCCACAAATTCTGACAAACTTCAAGCATTGATTATGCAAGAATGGGCTGCCATCAGTCAGGATGTGGCCCAGAAGTTAATTGACAGCATGCCAGGGCAGATTGCAGAGGTCTTGAAAAAGAAGGGTCAACACTGCAAATATTGACTCTTTGCATCAACTTCATGTAATTGTCAATAAAAGCCTTTGACACTTATGAAATGCTTGTAATTATACTTCAGTATTCCATAGTAACATCTGACAAAAATATCTAAAGACACTGAAGCAGCAAACTTTGTGAAAATGTATATTTGTGTCATTCTCAAAACTTTTGGCCACGACTGTATGTAAACTTCCGACTTCAACTGCATAAGCCCTGCGGTGGTAATTTGCATAGGATTTCTATCTTGACACTTATATCATAATGTACTAAGAATGTGTTGTTGTTTTTTCCTACCTTAACATACTAACATCCTACTAACATCATACTAACATCCTACTAACATCCTACTAACATCCTACTAACATCTCTAAGCTGGAGATAGCTCCAAAGATCTTCACCAGAATGCACTCCCAGGAATCTCAGGTTCACAATAAATGCTTGATTTGTTCGATAATGTCCGTTATTTATGTCCAATTAGCTACTTTTGTGAGCGCGTTTGGTAAACAATTCCAAAGTCACGAAGCGCGTTCCCTAAAAGCTGACGAAATGTCCAAAAGTTCAGTAACAGTCAGTAGAAACATGTCAAACGATGTATTGAATCAATCTTTAGAATGTTGTTAACATAAATCTTGAATAACATTCCAACCGGAGAATTACATTGACTTCAGATGAGCGATGGAACAGAGCCCCCTCTCATGTGAACGTGCATGGTCAGAGCATGGTCAGGTCATGGCAGACTTGACTAATTCCTCTCTCATTCGGCCCCCCTTCACAGTAGAGGCATCAGACAAAGTTCTACAGACTGTTGACAGTCATCCATATCTCACTGTGATTTCAATGAGATCTTGGTTAAAAATCGACCAGCCTAATAATTTCCACTTCCTGTTTGGATTTTTTCTCAGGATTTTGCCTGCCATATGAGTTCTGTTATACAGACTGACATAATTCAAACAGTTTTAGAAACTTCAGAGTGTTTTCTATCCAATACGAATAATAATATGCATATATTAGCAACTGTGACTGAGGAGCAGGCCGTTTACTCTGGGCACCTCTGTGCACCTTTTATCCAAGCTACTCAATACTGCCCCTGCAGCCACAAGAAGTTAAAGGGATTTGAGCCCAAAGAGGTTTTAAACTGGAGTTGAATTTTGTTCAATAGTGGGTCAAGGTTTTCAGAAATCATGTTCTCTAGACCAGGATTTAACGTGATCCCCAAATACCTAAAGTTTTTAGGGACACATTGAAACCTCCAGCTGAGGTAATTTCTCAGACAATGTTTTGACAGGGGCATTACTTCAGATTTGGTCCAGTTAACTTTACAGCCCGATATCTGATACCGATCGCTGCAGCTGTACATAGTCCATCTGTAAATATCCCACCCAATCTACCTACCTCATCCCCATATTGTTTTTATTTACTTTGCTGCTCTTTTGCACACCAGTATCAATACTTACACACCATCATCTGCTCATCATCATCTGCTCATCTATCACTCCCGTGTTAATCTGCTAAATTGTAATTACTTCGCTACTATGGCCTATTTATTGCCTTACCTCCTCATGCCATTTGCACACACTGTATATAGACTTTCTTTTTTTTCTTCTATTGTGTTATTGACTGTACGCTTGTTTATTCCATGTGTAACTCTGTGTTGTTGTTTTTGTCGCACTGCTTTGCTTTATCTTGGCCAGGTCGCAGTTGTAAATGAGAACTTGTTCCCAACTAGCTTACCTGGTTAAATTAAGGTGAAAAAAATAAATAATAATTCTGAGAATGTATTTACAAGGTCCAGTAAAGGTGGTAAGGAGAGTTGTGGGTCTGATATGAGTAGTAATATGTTATCTGCATAAAGCAGTAGTTCATTCTCCCTACCTCGGGGGATTAACTCCTTTGATTGACTGATGTAGCCTAATGGCTTCGGCTAATGGTTCTAATGCTATAATAAATAGGAGGGGCGAGAGACCTTGGTTCATGCCTCATCCTACTGAAAATGGAGATGATCGTGGTCCATTAGTGACTACTACGGATTTGGGGTCGTTGTACATAAGTTTAATACTATTCTGAAAGCCCTGTCCAAATCCAAATGTATTTATAGTATAATGCAGATAGTCCCAGCCCACCCTATCAAAGGCTTTCTCTGCGTCTACGGATAAGGCTGCCACTGAAGTATCCAACTCTTTAGCCTTCCAGATGACATGCAGGCGTCTAAGATTATCAGATGAAGTTCTGCCTTTCACAAATCACACCTGATCTGGATTGAATGATTTTCTTAATGATTTGATTCACCCTCATGGCCAGAAGTTTTGTAAACATTACTCATGGGAATCCTTTCCCTATCGGAGGATTATGGTGATTACTGCATCACTCATAGAAGGTGGGAGCTCACCTGTGTCGATCGATGTGTTCAATGATTTCAATATCTCAGGGCTAAGCTGCTCTGCAATTTTTATATAAATCAATGGGTATCCCATCCAACCCTGGAGTTTTAACACTGGGTGCTTGTCTTATAGTTTCTGTCAATTCCTCCAAAGTAATAGGGCGGTCAAGCCAATTCCTGTCTTCCTCGGTTAGTTTAGGAAGGTTCAGATTCTGCTTTCTGTGCCTCTGTGCCTCTGCTTTCTGCTTATCTAAAGGACCGTCTGAAGTATAAAGTTCCTGATAGAAGTCTGAAAATATATTGATCTATTCTTTATGGTTGGTAATCAGCTTGCCTGTCTTATTTCTGATTCCACCTACTTGCCGATCTGTTTCTCTAGATTTCAATTGACTGTCAGTTTTCCTACCTTTTCACCTGATTCGTACCATCTCTGCTTCAGCCTGTACAGGGAATATTCTGCATCTTTACTGAATAAAGTATTCAGCTCATATTTGGTTTTCGTCCGAATTACCAGAGAAATGTTGTTAGGGTTGGACCAATATTACCTCTCCAGCATTTTGAGCTCTGTTCAAGTTTATCAATTTTCTGTTTATCTAATTTGTTAATAGTAGTTGATCGTTGTATCATTACTCCGCGTATGTACGCTTTTAAAGCTTCCCAGACATGTACCTGTTTCACGCTATTGTAAAAAAAAAAAAAGAATATCATGTGTGTTTTAAGGAATTCACAAAAAGACTTGTCTTGTAAGAAGCTGGTGTTCATTCGCCAACGTTTACATTTTCCTTTCTTCTCTTCCATTCAGATCAATGGGTGTGAGACCTGTCATAGCTATCATGCCCACGCTGCAAGCACCCACTTTATCTATGAGAAAGTGTGAGATCAGAAAGTCGTCGATGCGTGAATTAACAGTGTGCCTATTTGAAAAGAATGTGTAATCATGAGCGGTTTTGGATTTACAGTTGAAGTCGGAAGTTTACATACACTTAGGTTGGAGTCATTAAAACTCGTTTTTCAACCACTCCACAAATTTCTTGTTAACAAACTATAGTTTTGGCAAGTCGGATAGAATATCTACTTTGTGCATGACAAGTAATTTTCCAACAATTGTTTACAGACAGATTATTTCACTTAATCTCAATTCCAATTGGTCAGAAGTTTACATACCCTAAATTTCCTTTAAACAGCTTGGAAAATTCCAGAAAATGATGTCATGGCTTTAGAAGCTTCTGATAGGCTAATTGACATTATTTGAGTCAATTGGAGGTGTACCTGTGGATGTAGTTCAAGGCCTATCTTCAAACTCAGTGCCTCTTTGCTTGACATCATGGGAAAATCAAAAGAAATAAACCAAGACCTCAGAAAAAATGGTAGACCTCCACAAGTCTGGTTCATCCTTGGGAGCAATTTCCAAACGCCTGAAGGTACCACGTTCATCTGTACAAACAATAGTACGCAAGTATAAACACCATGGGACCACGCAGCCGTCATGCCGCTCAGGAAGGAGACGCATTCTGTCTGCTAGAGATGAACGTACTTTGGTGCGAAAAGTGCAAATCAATCCCAGAACAACAGCAAAGGACCTTGTGAAGATGCTGGAGGAAACCTACACAAGTATCTATATCCACAGTAAAATGAGTCCTATATCGACATAACCTGAAAGGCCGCTCAGCAAGGAAGAAGCCACTGCTCCAAAACCGCCATAAAATAGCCAGACTACGGTTTGCAACTGCACATTAGGACAAATATCGTTCTTTTGGAGATATGTCCTCTGGTCGGATGAAAGAAAAATAGAACTGTTTGGCCATAATGACCATCGTTATGTTTGGAGGAAAAAGGGGGAGGCTTGCAAGCCGAAGAACACCATCCCAACAGTGAAGCACAGAGGTGGCAGCATCATGCTGTGGGGGTGCTTTGCTGCAGGAGGAACTGGTGCACTTCACAAAACAGATGGCATAATTATATGGATATATTGAAGCAACATCTCAAGACATCAATCTGGAAGTTAAAGCTTGGTCGCAAATGGGTCTTCCAAATGGACAATGACCCCAAGCATACTTCCAAAGTTGCTTTGACAAAATGGCATCAGGAAAACAAAGTCAAGGTATTGGAGTGGCCATCACAAAGCCCTGACCTCATTCCTATAGAAAATCTGCGGGCAGAACTGAAAAAGTGTGTGCGAGCAAGGAGGCCTGCTATACAAACCTGACTCAGTTACACCAGCTCTGTCAGGAGGAATGGGCCAAAATTCACCCAACTTATTGTGGGAAGCTTGTGGAAGGCTACCCGAAATGTTTGACTCAAGTTAAACAATTTAAAGGCAATGCTACCAAATACTAATTGAGTGTATGTAAACTTCTGACCCACTGGGAATGTGATGAAAGAAATAAAAGCTGAAATAAATAATTATCTCTACTATTATTCTGACATTTCAAATTCTTAAAATTAAGTGGTGATCCTAACTGACTTAGGACAGGGAATGTTTACTAGGATGAAATGTCAGGAATTGTGAAAAACTGTGTTTAAATGTATTTGGCAAAGGTGTATGTAAACTTCCGACTTCAACTGGAGAACCAGCAAAGGTCCAGTCCTCCCGAGAACCAGCTAGGTTCCTGTCCTTAATCTGAACCAGCTGGTTTCCATTCCTTCACTAGAACCAGCTAAGTTCCAGTCATCCAAAAGAACCAGCTAGTGTCCAGTCCTCAAGGAGAACCAGCTAGGTTGCAGTCATCCAGGATTACCAGCTAGGTTGCAGTTCTTCAGTAGAACCAGTTAGGTACCAGTCCTCCAGGAGAACGAGCAAGATTGCAATCCTCCATAGAACCAGCTAGGTTCCAGTCATTAGTTTGAACCACCTAGGTTCAAGTCCTTCAGTAGAACCAGCAAGATTCAGTCCTTCAGCAGAACCACCTAGGTTCCAGACCTCCAGGAGAATCAACTACATTCCAGTCCTCCAGTAGAACCAGCTAGGTTCCAGTCGTCCAAGAGAACCAGCTAGTTACCAGTCGTCCAAGAGACTCAGCTACGTTCCAGTCCTCCTGTAGAGCCAACTAGGTTCCAGACCTTCAATAGAACCAGCTAGGTTCCAGTCAATCTGTAGAACCAGGCATTTTCCAGTCCTCCAGTAGAACCAGCTAGGTTCCAGTAAATCTGTAGAACGAGCTAGTTTCCTGTCCTCCAGTAGAACCAGCTAGGTTCCAGTCAATCTGTAGAACCAGCTAGTTTCCAGTCCTTCAGGAGAACCAGCTAGTTTCCAGTCCTCCAGGAGAACCAGCTAGGTTCCATTCCTCCAGGAGAACCAGTTAGGTTCCAGTCATTCACTATAACCAGTTAGGTTTCAGTCATTCACAATAACCAGCTAGGTTCTAGTTCTTCAGGAGAACCAGCTTGGTTCCAGTCCTTAATCTGAACCATCTAGGTTCCATTCCTCCAGTAGAAACAGCTAGGATCGAGTTCTTTAGGAGAACCATCTTGGTTCCAGTCCTACTGTATAACCATCTTGGTTCGAGTCCTTTGGTAGAACAGGCTACGTTCCAGTCCTTCAGTAGAACAAGCTAGGCTCCAGTCCTCCTGGAAAATCAGCTAGGTTCCAGTCATCAAGGAGAACCAGCTAGGTTCCAGTCATCAAGGAGAACCAGCTAGGTTCCAGTCCTCCAGTAGAACCAGCTAGGTTCCAGTCCTCCAGTAGAACCAGCTAGGTTCCAGTCATCAAGGAGAACCAGCTAGGATCCAGTCATCAAGGAGAACCATCTAGGTTCTAGTCATCAAGGAGAACCAGCTAGGTTCCAGTCATCAAGGAGAACCAGCTAGGTTCCAGTCATCAAGGAGAACCAGCTAGGTTCCATTCCTCCAGGAGAACCAGTTAGGTTCCAGTCATTCACTATAACCAGTTAGGTTCCAGTCATTCACTAAAACCAGTTAGGTTCCAGTCCTCCAAGAGAACCAGCTAGGAACCAGTCATCAAGGAGAACCAGCTAGGTTCCAGTCATTCACTAAAACCAGTTAGGTTCCAGTCCTCCAAGAGAACCAGCTAGGAACCAGTCATCAAGGAGAACCAGCTAGGTTCCAGTCATTCACTAAAACCAGTTAGGTTCCAGTCCTCCAAGAGAACCAGCTAGGAACCAGTCATCAAGGAGAACCAGCTAGGTTCCAGTCATTCACTAAAACCAGTTAGGTTCCAGTCCTCCAGTAGAACCAGCTAGGTTCCAGTCATCAAGGAGAACCAGCTAGGTTCCAGTCATCAAGGAGAACCAGCTAGGTTCCAGTCATCAAGGAGAACCAGCTAGGTTCCAGTCATCAAGGAGAACCAGTTAGGTTCCAGTCATTCACTAAAACCAGTTAGGTTCCAGTCCTCCAAGAGAACCAGCTAGGAACCAGTCATCAAGGAGAACCAGCTAGGTTCCAGTCATTAATTAGAACCAGTTAGGTTCCAGTCCTCCAAGAGAACCAGCTAGGAACCAGTCATCAAGGAGAACCAGCTAGGTTCCAGTCATTCACTATAACCAGTCAGGTTCCAGTCCTCCAGTAAAACCAGCTGGATTCTAGCTGGATTCTTCCAGCTGGATTCTTTCAGTAGAACCAGCTAGGTTCCAGTCCTTCAGGAGAACCAGCTTGGTTCCAGTCCTTCAGGAGAACCAGCTAGGATCCAGTCCTTCAGGAGAACCAGCTAGGATCCAGTCCTTCAGTAGAACTGTTAGGGTTGGTTCCTTTCGTCCTTGTCAATCATCATTGGCTCATTGGTGAAATTAGCATTATGACAAAATATTTAATTCAATCATTCAAAAACCTTTATAAATGCAATTGCTGTCACGATCGTCGTAAGAACATTCGGACCAAAGCGCAGCGTGATATGGGTTCCACATATTAATTGAAGTGAAACGCACAAAACAATAAAGAACAAACTAAACGTGATGTCAATGAAGTGCTCACAGGCAACTACACAAAAACAAGATCCCACAAAACATAGTGGGGAAATGGCTGCCTAAATATGATCCCCAATCAGAGACAACGACAAACAGCTGCCTCTGATTGGGATTCATACCAGGCCAACATAGAAATAAACAACCTAGATTACCCACCCTAGTCACACCCCGACCTAACCAAAATAGAGAATAATAAGGCTCTCTATGGTCAGGGTGTGACAATTGCAGACCGAAGTTTACAATAAGGAACATAGCACGCATGT
The DNA here is from genome assembly GCF_029448725.1 of Salvelinus fontinalis. Taxonomy (NCBI): domain Eukaryota; kingdom Metazoa; phylum Chordata; class Actinopteri; order Salmoniformes; family Salmonidae; genus Salvelinus; species Salvelinus fontinalis. The sequence continues at coordinate 2,242,394 of NC_074695.1, read as the reverse complement.
TTACGAGTGAGTTCTGCATCAAACAAAAGGTCTCAAGTTGTTTTATTAAACCGAAGCCTTAGTGATGTCACTGACTACGTCATTACATTCTACCCATGAGACCAAGCCCATGCATCCATAGCTATACAAACATAGAGTTTCAGTGTTATCTAAAAGCTAGGCAATAAATGTCCACTCCCCAAAGTTGATTTATTGTGGAATGTCTGACTAGTCTCTTATCTCCTACACTCCCCTGCAGAGTTCTGTCTCAGTCACACATTTCTAAGAGGGGTCTTCTTTATAAGAGAGAGAGAGAAAGAGCAAACAACTGTGGAACAATTCTAAAACTATATAATGAATATATATATTGTTAACCTGTAGTCTAGGACCCTATTCATGTAAGGAGGGAGGAGTCTTATAACCCCTCCCCTTCTGTTAATAAAACATAAGCATAATCAATTATTCTAATACATCAAACATTTTGGTACAGCCCTTATCATGACCCCTAGGTGAACCCGACAGGACCATCTAGTTTCCAGTCCTTCAGTAGAACCAGCTAGGTTACAGTGCTTCAGAAGAACCAGTTAGGTTTTAGATGTTGGATAGAACCAAATAGGTTCCAGTCCTCAATTAGAACTTGCTAGGTTCTAGGTGTTAGGTAGAAACAACTATTTTCTTGGTGTTGTGTAGAGTCGGCTTGGTTCCAGGTGTTGTGTAGAGTCGGCTCGGTTCCAGGTGTTGTGTAGAGTCGGCTTGGTTCCAGGTGTTGTGTAGAGTCGGCTCGGTTCCAGGTGTTGTGTAGATCTGGCCAGGTTTTAGTTGTTGGGTAGAACCAGCTAGTTTCCAAGTCTTGGGTAGAACCATCTAGGTTCCAGATGTTGGGTAGAACCGGCTAGTTTCACGGCTTTCAGTAGGTTACAATCATTCAGGAGAAACACCTAGGTTTCACATGTTGGGTAGAACCAGCTAGTTTCCAAATGTTGGGTAGAACCAGCTAGTTTCCATAAGTTGGGTAGAACCAACTAGTTTCCATAAGTTGGGTAGAACCAGCTAGTTTCCAAATGTTGGGTAGAACCAACTAGTTTCCATAAGTTGGGTAGAACCAGCTAGTTTCCATAAGTTGGGTAGAACCAGCTAGTTTCCAAATGTTGGGTAGAACCAACTAGTTTCCAAATGTTGGGTAGAACCAGCTAGTTTCCAAATGTTGGGTAGAACCAACTAGTTTCCATAAGTTGGGTAGAACCAGCTAGTTTCCAAATGTTGGGTAGAACCAGCTAGTTTCCAAATGTTGGGTAGAACCAACTAGTTTCCATAAGTTGGGTAGAAACAGCTAGTTTCCATAAGTTGGGTAGAACCAACTAGTTTCCAAATAATGGATAGAACCAGCTAGTTTCCAAATGTTGGGTAGAATCAGCTAGGTTCCATAAGTTGGGTAGAACCAGCTAGTTTCCATAAGTTGGGTAGAACCAGCTAGTTTCCAAATGTTGGGTAGAATCAGCTAGGTTCCATAAGTTGGGTAGAACCAACTAGTTTCCAAATGTTGGGTAGAACCAGCTAGTTTCCATAAGTTGGGTAGAACCAGCTAGTTTCCAAATGTTGGGTAGAACCAGCTAGTTTCCAAATGTTGGGTAGAACCAACTAGTTTCCATAAGTTGGGTAGAACCAGCTAGTTTCCAAATGTTGGGTAGAACCAGCTAGGTTCCAAATGTTGGGTAGAACCAGCTAGTTTCCAAATGTTGGATAGAACCAGCTAGTTTCCAAATGTTGGGTAGAACCAGCTAGTTTCCAAATGTTGGGTAGAACCAACTAGTTTCCAAATGTTGGGTAAAACCAGCTAGTTTCCAAATGTTGGGTATAACCAGCTAGTTTCCAAATGTTGGGTAGAACCAGCTAGGTTCCAAATGTTGGGTAGAACCAGCTAGTTTCCAAATGTTGGGTAGAACCAGCTAGTTTCCAAATGTTGGGTAGAACCAGCTAGTTTCCAAATGTTGGGTAGAACCAGCTAGTTTCCACATAATGGATAGAACCAGCTAGTTTCCAGATGTTGGGTAGAACCAGCTAGTTTCCAAATGTTGGGTAGAACCAGCTAGTTTCCAAATGTTGGGTAGAATCAGCTAGTTTCCAGAAGTTGGGTAGAACCAACTAGTTTCCAAATAATGGATCGAACCAGCTAGTTTCCAAATGTTGGGTAGAACCAGCTAGTTTCCAAATGTTGGGTAGAATCAGCTAGTTTCCACAGTTGGGTAGAACCAGCTAGTTTCCAAATGGTGGGTAGAACCAGCTAGTTTCCACATAATGGATAGAACCAGCTAGTTTCCAAATGTTGGGTAGAACCAGCTAGTTTCCATAAGTTGGGTAGAACCAGCTAGTTTCCATAAGTTGGTTAGAACCAGCTAGTTTCCATAAGTTGGGTAGAACCAACTAGTTTCCATAAGTTGGGTAGAAACAGCTAGTTTCCATAAGATGGTTAGAACCAGCTAGTTTCCATAAGTTGGGTAGAAACAGCTAGTTTCCATAAGTTGGGTAGAACCAGCTAGTTTCCATAAGTTGGTTAGAACCAGCTAGTTTCCATAAGTTGGGTAGAAACAGCTAGTTTCCATAAGTTTGGTAGAACCAGCTAGTTTCCATAAGTTGGGTAGAACCAACTAGTTTCCAAATGTTGGGTAGAACCAGCTAGTTTCCATAAGTTGGGTAGAACCAGCTAGTTTCCAAATGTTGGGTAGAACCAGCTAGTTTCCATAAGTTGAGTAGAACCAGCTAGTTTTCAAATGTTGGATAGAACCAGCTAGTTTCCAAATGTTGGGTAGAACCAGCTAGTTTCCAAATGTTGGGTAGAACCAGCTAGTTTCCAAATGTTGGGTAGAACCAGCTAGTTTCCATAAGTTGGGTAGAAACAGCTAGTTTCCAGATGTTGGGTAGAACCAGCTAGTTTCCACAAGTTGGGTAGAACCAGCTAGTTTCCAAATGTTGGGTAGAACCAGCTAGTTTCCACAAGTTGGGTAGAACCAGCTAGTTTCCAAATGTTGGGTAGAACCAGCTAGTTTCCACAAGTTGGGTAGAACCAGCTAGTTTCCAAATAATGGATAGAACCAGCTAGTTTCCAAATGTTGGATAGAACCAGCTAGTTTCCAAATGTTGGATAGAACCAGCTAGTTTCCAAATGTTGGATAGAACCAGCTAGTTTCCAAATGTTGGATAGAACCAGCTAGTTTCCAAATGTTGGATAGAACCAGCTAGTTTCCAAATGTTGGGTAGAACCAGCTAGTTTCCAAATGTTGGATAGAACCAGCTAGTTTCCAAATGTTGGATAGAACCAGCTAGTTTCCAAATGTTGGGTAGAAACAGCTAGTTTCCATAAGTTGGGGAGAACCAGCTAGTTTCCAATTCTTGGGTAGAACCAACTAGTTTCCAAATGTTGGATAGAACCAGCTAGTTTCCAAATGTTGGATAGAAACAGCTAGTTTCCAAATGTTGGGTAGAACCAGCTAGTTTACAAATGTTGGATAGAACCAGCTAGTTTCCAAATGTTGGATAGAACCAGCTAGTTTCCAAATGTTGGATAGAAACAGCTAGTTTCCAAATGTTGGGTAGAACCAGCTAGTTTCCAAATAATGGATAGAACCAGCTAGTTTCCAAATGTTGGGTAGAACCAGCTAGTTTTCATAAGTTGGGTAGAACCAGCTAGTTTTCATAAGTTGGGTAGAACCAGCTAGTTTTCATAAGTTGGGTAGAACCAACTAGTTTCCATAAGTTGGGTAGAACCAGCTAGTTTCCAATTCTTGGGTAGAACCAACTAGTTTCCAAATGTTGGATAGAACCAGCTAGTTTCCAAATGTTGGATAGAACCAGCTAGTTTCCAATTCTTGGGTAGAACCAACTAGTTTCCAAATGTTGGATAGAACCAGCTAGTTTCCAAATGTTGGATAGAACCAGCTAGTTTCCAAATGTTGGGTAGAACCAGCTAGTTTACAAATGTTGGATAGAACCAGCTAGTTTCCAAATGTTGGATAGAACCAGCTAGTTTCCAAATGTTGGATAGAAACAGCTAGTTTCCAAATGTTGGATAGAACCAGCTAGTTTCCAAATGTTTGATAGAACCAGCTAGTTTCCAAATGTTGGGTAGAACCAGCTAGTTTCCAAATAATGGATAGAACCAGCTAGTTTTCAAATGTTGGGTAGAACCATCTAGTTTCCATAAGTTGGGTAGAACCAGCTAGTTTCCATAAGTTGGTTAGAACCAGCTAGTTTCCATAAGTTGGGTAGAACCAGCTAGTTTCCATAAGTTGGGTAGAACCAGCTAGTTTCCATAAGTTGAGTAGAACCATCTAGTTTCCATAAGTTGGGTAGAACCAGCTAGTTTCCATAAGTTGGGTAGAACCAGCTAGTTTCCAAATGTTGGGTAGAACCAGCTAGTTTCCATAAGTTGGGTAGAACCAGCTAGTTTCCATAAGTTGGGTAGAACCAGCTAGTTTCCATAAGTTGGGTAGAACCAGCTAGTTTCCAATTCTTGGGTAGAACCATCTAGGTTCCAGATGTTGGGTAGAACCAGCTAGTTTCCAAATGTTGGGTAGAACCAGCTAGTTTCCATAAGTTGGGTAGAACCAGCTAGTTTTCAAATGTTGGGTAGAACCAGCTAGTTTTCATAAGTTGGGTAGAACCAGCTAGTTTTCATAAGTTGGGTAGAACCAACTAGTTTCCATAAGTTGGGTAGAACCAGCTAGTTTCCAAATGTTGGGTAGAACCAGCTAGTTTCCATAAGTTGGGTAGAACCAGCTAGTTTCCATAAGTTGGGTAGAACCAGCTAGTTTCCATAAGTTGGGTAGAACCAGCTAGTTTCCATAAGTTGGGTAGAACCAGCTAGTTTCCAATTCTTGGGTAGAACCATCTAGGTTCCAGATGTTGGGTAGAACCAGCTAGTTTCCATAAGTTGGGTAGAAACAGCTAGTTTCCATAAGTTGGGTAGAACCAGCTAGTTTCCATAAGTTGGGTAGAACCAACTAGTTTCCAAATGTTGGGTAGAACCAGCTAGTTTCCATAAGTTGGGTAGAACCAGCTAGTTTCCAAATGTTGGGTAGAACCAGCTAGTTTCCATAAGTTGGGTAGAACCAGATAGTTTTCAAATGTTGGGTAGAACCAGCTAGTTTTCATAAGTTGGGTAGAACCAGCTAGTTTCCAAATGTTGGGTAGAACCAGCTAGTTTCCATAAGTTGGGTAGAACCAGCTAGTTTCCATAAGTTGGGTAGAACCAGCTAGTTTCCAAATGTTGGGTAGAACCAGCTAGTTTCCATAAGTTGGTTAGAACCAGCTAGTTTCCATAAGTTGGGTAGAACCAGCTAGTTTCCATAAGTTGGGTAGGACCAGCTAGTTTCCATAAGTTGGGTAGAAGCAGCTAGTTTCCAATTCTTGGGTAGAACCATCTAGGTTCCAGATGTTGGGTAGAACCAGCAAGTTTCCATAAGTTGGGTAGAACCAGCTAGTTTCCATAAGTTGGGTAGAACCAGCTAGTTTCCAAAAGTTGGATAGAACCAGCTAGTTTCCATAAGTTGGGTAGAACCAGCTAGTTTCCATAAGTTGGGTAGAACCAGCTAGTTTCCATAAGTTGGGTAGAACCAGCTAGGTTCCAAATGTTGGATTGAACCAGCTAGTTTCCATAAGTTGGGTAGAACCAGCTAGTTTCCATAAGTTGGGTAGAACCAGCTAGGTTCCGGGTGTTGGCTAGAGCCAGCTATGTTCTAGGTGTTGGTTAGAACCAGCTAGGTTCTAGGTGTTGGTTAGAACCATATAGGTTCTAGGTGTTGGGTAGAACCAGCTAGTTTCCAAATGTTGGGTAGAACCAACTAGTTTCCATAAGTTGGGTAGAACCAGCTAGTTTCCAAATGTTGGGTAGAACCAGCTAGTTTCCATAAGTTGGGTAGAAACAGCTAGTTTCCATAAGTTGGGTAGAACCAGGTAGTTTCCATAAGTTGGGTAGAACCAACTAGTTTCCAAATGTTGGGTAGAACCAGCTAGTTTCCATAAGTTGGGTAGAACCAGCTAGTTTCCAAATGTTGGGTAGAACCAGCTAGTTTCCATAAGTTGGGTAGAACCAGATAGTTTTCAAATGTTGGGTAGAACCAGCTAGTTTTCATAAGTTGGGTAGAACCAGCTAGTTTCCAAATGTTGGGTAGAACCAGCTAGTTTCCATAAGTTGGGGAGAACCAGCTAGTTTCCAATTCTTGGGTAGAACCAACTAGTTTCCAAATGTTGGATAGAACCAGCTAGTTTCCAAATGTTGGATAGAAACAGCTAGTTTCCAAATGTTGGGTAGAACCAGCTAGTTTACAAATGTTGGATAGAACCAGCTAGTTTCCAAATGTTGGATAGAACCAGCTAGTTTCCAAATGTTGGATAGAAACAGCTAGTTTCCAAATGTTGGGTAGAACCAGCTAGTTTCCAAATAATGGATAGAACCAGCTAGTTTCCAAATGTTGGGTAGAACCAGCTAGTTTTCATAAGTTGGGTAGAACCAGCTAGTTTTCATAAGTTGGGTAGAACCAGCTAGTTTTCATAAGTTGGGTAGAACCAACTAGTTTCCATAAGTTGGGTAGAACCAGCTAGTTTCCAATTCTTGGGTAGAACCAACTAGTTTCCAAATGTTGGATAGAACCAGCTAGTTTCCAAATGTTGGATAGAACCAGCTAGTTTCCAATTCTTGGGTAGAACCAACTAGTTTCCAAATGTTGGATAGAACCAGCTAGTTTCCAAATGTTGGATAGAACCAGCTAGTTTCCAAATGTTGGGTAGAACCAGCTAGTTTACAAATGTTGGATAGAACCAGCTAGTTTCCAAATGTTGGATAGAACCAGCTAGTTTCCAAATGTTGGATAGAAACAGCTAGTTTCCAAATGTTGGATAGAACCAGCTAGTTTCCAAATGTTGGATAGAACCAGCTAGTTTCCAAATGTTGGGTAGAACCAGCTAGTTTCCAAATAATGGATAGAACCAGCTAGTTTCCAAATGTTGGGTAGAACCATCTAGTTTCCATAAGTTGGGTAGAACCAGCTAGTTTCCATAAGTTGGTTAGAACCAGCTAGTTTCCATAAGTTGGTTAGAACCAGCTAGTTTCCATAAGTTGGGTAGAACCAGCTAGTTTCCATAAGTTGAGTAGAACCATCTAGTTTCCATAAGTTGGGTAGAACCAGCTAGTTTCCATAAGTTGGGTAGAACCAGCTAGTTTCCAAATGTTGGGTAGAACCAGCTAGTTTCCATAAGTTGGGTAGAACCAGCTAGTTTCCATAAGTTGGGTAGAACCAGCTAGTTTCCATAAGTTGGGTAGAACCAGCTAGTTTCCAATTCTTGGGTAGAACCATCTAGGTTCCAGATGTTGGGTAGAACCAGCTAGTTTCCAAATGTTGGGTAGAACCAGCTAGTTTCCATAAGTTGGGTAGAACCAGCTAGTTTTCAAATGTTGGGTAGAACCAGCTAGTTTTCATAAGTTGGGTAGAACCAGCTAGTTTTCATAAGTTGGGTAGAACCAACTAGTTTCCATAAGTTGGGTAGAACCAGCTAGTTTCCAAATGTTGGGTAGAACCAGCTAGTTTCCATAAGTTGGGTAGAACCAGCTAGTTTCCATAAGTTGGGTAGAACCAGCTAGTTTCCATAAGTTGGGTAGAACCAGCTAGTTTCCATAAGTTGGGTAGAACCAGCTAGTTTCCAATTCTTGGGTAGAACCATCTAGGTTCCAGATGTTGGGTAGAACCAGCTAGTTTCCATAAGTTGGGTAGAAACAGCTAGTTTCCATAAGTTGGGTAGAACCAGCTAGTTTCCATAAGTTGGGTAGAACCAACTAGTTTCCAAATGTTGGGTAGAACCAGCTAGTTTCCAAATGTTGGGTAGAACCAGCTAGTTTCCATAAGTTGGGTAGAACCAGATAGTTTTCAAATGTTGGGTAGAACCAGCTAGTTTTCATAAGTTGGGTAGAACCAGCTAGTTTCCAAATGTTGGGTAGAACCAGCTAGTTTCCATAAGTTGGGTAGAACCAGCTAGTTTCCATAAGTTGGGTAGAACCAGCTAGTTTCCAAATGTTGGGTAGAACCAGCTAGTTTCCATAAGTTGGTTAGAACCAGCTAGTTTCCATAAGTTGGGTAGAACCAGCTAGTTTCCATAAGTTGGGTAGGACCAGCTAGTTTCCATAAGTTGGGTAGAACCAGCTAGTTTCCAATTCTTGGGTAGAACCATCTAGGTTCCAGATGTTGGGTAGAACCAGCAAGTTTCCATAAGTTGGGTAGAACCAGCTAGTTTCCATAAGTTGGGTAGAACCAGCTAGTTTCCATAAGTTGGATAGAACCAGCTAGTTTCCATAAGTTGGGTAGAACCAGCTAGTTTCCATAAGTTGGGTAGAACCAGCTAGTTTCCATAAGTTGGGTAGAACCAGCTAGGTTCCAAATGTTGGATTGAACCAGCTAGTTTCCATAAGTTGGGTAGAACCAGCTAGTTTCCATAAGTTGGGTAGAACCAGCTAGGTTCCGGGTGTTGGCTAGAGCCAGCTATGTTCTAGGTGTTGGTTAGAACCAGCTAGGTTCTAGGTGTTGGGTAGAACCAGCTAGTTTCCAAATGTTGGGTAGAACCAACTAGTTTCCATAAGTTGGGTAGAACCAGCTAGTTTCCAAATGTTGGGTAGAACCAGCTAGTTTCCATAAGTTGGGTAGAAACAGCTAGTTTCCATAAGTTGGGTAGAACCAGGTAGTTTCCATAAGTTGGGTAGAACCAACTAGTTTCCAAATGTTGGGTAGAACCAGCTAGTTTCCATAAGTTGGGTAGAACCAGCTAGTTTCCAAATGTTGGGTAGAACCAGCTAGTTTCCATAAGTTGGGTAGAACCAGATAGTTTTCAAATGTTGGGTAGAACCAGCTAGTTTTCATAAGTTGGGTAGAACCAGCTAGTTTCCAAATGTTGGGTAGAACCAGCTAGTTTCCATAAGTTGGGTAGAACCAGCTAGTTTCCATAAGTTGGGTAGAACCAGCTAGTTTCCAAATGTTGGGTAGAACCAGCTAGTTTCCATAAGTTGGGTAGAACCAGCTAGTTTCCATAAGTTGGGTAGAACCAGCTAGTTTCCATAAGTTGGGTAGAACCAGCTAGTTTCCATAAGTTGGGTAGAACCAGCTAAGTTCCGGGGTGTTGGCTAGAGCCAGCTATGTTCTAGGTGTTGGTTAGAACCAGCTAGGTTCTAGGTGTTGGTTAGAACCAGATAGGTTCTAGGTGTTGGGTAGAACCAGCTAGTTTCCAAATGTTGGGTAGAACCAACTAGTTTCCATAAGTTGGGTAGAACCAGCTAGTTTCCAAATGTTGGGTAGAACCAGCTAGTTTCCAAATGTTGGGTAGAACCAACTAGTTTCCAAATATTGGGTAGAACCAGCTAGTTTCCATAAGTTGGGTAGAACCAGCTAGTTTCCAAATGTTGGGTAGAACCAGCTAGTTTCTATAAGTTGGGTAGAACCAGCTAGTTTCCATAAGTTGGGTAGAACCAGCTAGTTTCCAAATGTTGGGTAGAACCAGCTAGTTTCCATAAGTTGGGTAGAACCAACTAGTTTCCATAAGTTGGGTAGAACCAGCTAGTTTCCAAATGTTGGGTAGAACCAGCTAGTTTCCAAATGTTGGGTAGAACCAGCTAGTTTCCAAATGTTGGGTAGAACCAGCTAGTTTCCACATAATGGATAAAACCAGCTAGTTTCCAGATGTTGGGTAGAACCAGCTAGTTTCCAAATGTTGGGTAGAACCAGATAGTTTCCAAATGTTGGGTAGAACCAGCTAGTTTCCACACGTTGGGTAGAACCAGCTAGTTTCCACATAATGGATAGAACCAGCTAGTTTCCAAATGTTGGGTAGAACCAGCTAGTTTCCATAAGTTGGGTAGAACCAACTAGTTTCCATAAGTTGGTTCGAATCAGCTAGTTTCCATAAGTTGGGTAGAACCAACTAGTTTCCAAATAATGGATCGAACCAGCTAGTTTCCAAATGTTGGGTAGAACCAGCTAGTTTCCATAAGTTGGGTAGAACCAGCTAGTTTCCATAAGTTGGTTAGAACCAGCTAGTTTCCAAATGTTGGGTAGAACCAGCTAGTTTCCAAATGTTGGGTAGAACCAGCTAGTTTCCATAAGTTGGGTAGAACCAACTAGTTTCCAAATAATGGATCGAACCAGCTAGTTTCCATAAGTTGGGTAGAACCAGCTAGTTTCCATAAGTTGGTTAGAACCAGCTAGTTTCCAAATGTTGGGTAGAACCAGCTAGTTTCCAAATGTTGGGTAGAACCAACTAGTTTCCATAAGTTGGGTAGAACCAGCTAGTTTCCATAAGTTGGGTAGAACCAGCTAGTTTCCATAAGTTGGGTAGAACCAACTAGTTTCCATAAGTTGGGTAGAACCAGCTAGTTTCCAAATGTTGGGTAGAACCAGCTAGTTTCCATAAGTTGGGTAGAACCAGCTAGTTTCCATAAGTTGGGTAGAACCAGCTAGTTTCCATAAGTTGGGTAGAACCAGCTAGTTTCCATAAGTTGGGTAGAACCAGCTAGTTTCCAATTCTTGGGTAGAACCATCTAGGTTCCAGATGTTGGGTAGAACCAGCTAGTTTCCATAAGTTGGGTAGAAACAGCTAGTTTCCATAAGTTGGGTAGAACCAGCTAGTTTCCATAAGTTGGGTAGAACCAACTAGTTTCCAAATGTTGGGTAGAACCAGCTAGTTTCCATAAGTTGGGTAGAACCAGCTAGTTTCCAAATGTTGGGTAGAACCAGCTAGTTTCCATAAGTTGGGTAGAACCAGATAGTTTTCAAATGTTGGGTAGAACCAGCTAGTTTTCATAAGTTGGGTAGAACCAGCTAGTTTCCAAATGTTGGGTAGAACCAGCTAGTTTCCATAAGTTGGGTAGAACCAGCTAGTTTCCATAAGTTGGGTAGAACCAGCTAGTTTCCAAATGTTGGGTAGAACCAGCTAGTTTCCATAAGTTGGTTAGAACCAGCTAGTTTCCATAAGTTGGGTAGAACCAGCTAGTTTCCATAAGTTGGGTAGGACCAGCTAGTTTCCATAAGTTGGGTAGAACCAGCTAGTTTCCAATTCTTGGGTAGAACCATCTAGGTTCCAGATGTTGGGTAGAACCAGCTAGTTTCCATAAGTTGGGTAGAACCAGCTATTTTCCATAAGTTGGGTAGAACCAGCTAGTTTCCATAAGTTGGATAGAACCAGCTAGTTTCCATAAGTTGGGTAGAACCAGCTAGTTTCCATAAGTTGGGTAGAACCAGCTAGTTTCCATAAGTTGGGTAGAACCAGCTAGGTTCCAAATGTTGGATTGAACCAGCTAGTTTCCATAAGTTGGGTAGAACCAGCTAGTTTCCATAAGTTGGGTAGAACCAGCTAGGTTCCGGGTGTTGGCTAGAGCCAGCTATGTTCTAGGTGTTGGTTAGAACCAGCTAGGTTCTAGGTGTTGGTTCGAACCATATAGGTTCTAGGTGTTGGGTAGAACCAGCTAGTTTCCAAATGTTGGGTAGAACCAACTAGTTTCCATAAGTTGGGTAGAACCAGCTAGTTTCCAAATGTTGGGTAGAACCAGCTAGTTTCCATAAGTTGGGTAGAAACAGCTAGTTTCCATAAGTTGGGTAGAACCAGCTAGTTTCCATAAGTTGGGTAGAACCAACTAGTTTCCAAATGTTGGGTAGAACCAGCTAGTTTCCATAAGTTGGGTAGAACCAGCTAGTTTCCAAATGTTGGGTAGAACCAGCTAGTTTCCATAAGTTGGGTAGAACCAGATAGTTTTCAAATGTTGGGTAGAACCAGCTAGTTTTCATAAGTTGGGTAGAACCAGCTAGTTTCCAAATGTTGGGTAGAACCAGCTAGTTTCCATAAGTTGGGTAGAACCAGCTAGTTTCCATAAGTTGGGTAGAACCAGCTAGTTTCCAAATGTTGGGTAGAACCAGCTAGTTTCCATAAGTTGGGTAGAACCAGCTAGTTTCCATAAGTTGGGTAGAACCAGCTAGTTTCCATAAGTTGGGTAGAACCAGCTAGTTTCCATAAGTTGGGTAGAACCAGCTAAGTTCCGGGGTGTTGGTTAGAGCCAGCTATGTTCTAGGTGTTGGTTAGAACCAGCTAGGTTCTAGGTGTTGGTTAGAACCAGATAGGTTCTAGGTGTTGGGTAGAACCAGCTAGTTTCCAAATGTTGGGTAGAACCAACTAGTTTCCATAAGTTGGGTAGAACCAGCTAGTTTCCAAATGTTGGGTAGAACCAGCTAGTTTCCAAATGTTGGGTAGAACCAACTAGTTTCCAAATATTGGGTAGAACCAGCTAGTTTCCATAAGTTGGGTAGAACCAGCTAGTTTCCAAATGTTGGGTAGAACCAGCTAGTTTCTATAAGTTGGGTAGAACCAGCTAGTTTCCATAAGTTGGGTAGAACCAGCTAGTTTCCAAATGTTGGGTAGAACCAGCTAGTTTCCATAAGTTGGGTAGAACCAACTAGTTTCCATAAGTTGGGTAGAACCAGCTAGTTTCCAAATGTTGGGTAGAACCAGCTAGTTTCCAAATGTTGGGTAGAACCAGCTAGTTTCCAAATGTTGGGTAGAACCAGCTAGTTTCCACATAATGGATAAAACCAGCTAGTTTCCAGATGTTGGGTAGAACCAGCTAGTTTCCAAATGTTGGGTAGAACCAGCTAGTTTCCAAATGTTGGGTAGAACCAGCTAGTTTCCACACGTTGGGTAGAACCAGCTAGTTTCCACATAATGGATAGAACCAGCTAGTTTCCAAATGTTGGGTAGAACCAGCTAGTTTCCATAAGTTGGGTAGAACCAGCTAGTTTCCATAAGTTGGTTCGAACCAGCTAGTTTCCATAAGTTGGGTAGAACCAACTAGTTTCCAAATAATGGATCGAACCAGCTAGTTTCCAAATGTTGGGTAGAACCAGCTAGTTTCCATAAGTTGGGTAGAACCAGCTAGTTTCCATAAGTTGGTTAGAACCAGCTAGTTTCCAAATGTTGGGTAGAACCAGCTAGTTTCCAAATGTTGGGTAGAACCAGCTAGTTTCCATAAGTTGGGTAGAACCAACTAGTTTCCAAATAATGGATCGAACCAGCTAGTTTCCATAAGTTGGGTAGAACCAGCTAGTTTCCATAAGTTGGTTAGAACCAGCTAGTTTCCAAATGTTGGGTAGAACCAGCTAGTTTCCAAATGTTGGGTAGAACCAACTAGTTTCCATAAGTTGGGTAGAACCAGCTAGTTTCCATAAGTTGGGTAGAACCAGCTAGTTTCCATAAGTTGGGTAGAACCAGCTAGTTTCCAAATTTTGGGTAGAACCATCTAGTTTTCATAAGTTGGGTAGAACCAGCTAGTTTCCAAATGTTGGGTAGAACCAGCTAGTTTCCATAAGTTGGGTAGAACCAGCTAGTTTCCATAAGTTGGGTAGAACCAGCTAGTTTCCAAATGTTGGGTAGAACCAGCTAGTTTCCATAAGTTGGGTAGAACCAGCTAGTTTCCATAAGTTGGGTAGAACCAGCTAGTTTCCATAAGTTGGGTAGAACCAGCTAGTTTCCATAAGTTGGGTAGAACCAGCTAGTTTCCAATTCTTGGGTAGAACCATCTAGGTTCCAGATGTTGGGTAGAACCAGCTAGTTTCCATAAGTTGGTTCGAACCAGCTAGTTTCCATAAGTTGGGTAGAACCAACTAGTTTCCAAATAATGGATCGAACCAGCTAGTTTCCAAATGTTGGGTAGAACCAGCTAGTTTCCATAAGTTGGGTAGAACCAGCTAGTTTCCATAAGTTGGTTAGAACCAGCTAGTTTCCAAATGTTGGGTAGAACCAGCTAGTTTCCAAATGTTGGGTAGAACCAGCTAGTTTCCATAAGTTGGGTAGAACCAACTAGTTTCCAAATAATGGATCGAACCAGCTAGTTTCCATAAGTTGGGTAGAACCAGCTAGTTTCCATAAGTTGGTTAGAACCAGCTAGTTTCCAAATGTTGGGTAGAACCAGCTAGTTTCCAAATGTTGGGTAGAACCAACTAGTTTCCATAAGTTGGGTAGAACCAGCTAGTTTCCATAAGTTGGGTAGAACCAGCTAGTTTCCATAAGTTGGGTAGAACCAGCTAGTTTCCAAATTTTGGGTAGAACCATCTAGTTTTCATAAGTTGGGTAGAACCAGCTAGTTTCCAAATGTTGGGTAGAACCAGCTAGTTTCCATAAGTTGGGTAGAACCAGCTAGTTTCCATAAGTTGGGTAGAACCAGCTAGTTTCCAAATGTTGGGTAGAACCAGCTAGTTTCCATAAGTTGGGTAGAACCAGCTAGTTTCCATAAGTTGGGTAGAACCAGCTAGTTTCCATAAGTTGGGTAGAACCAGCTAGTTTCCATAAGTTGGGTAGAACCAGCTAGTTTCCAATTCTTGGGTAGAACCATCTAGGTTCCAGATGTTGGGTAGAACCAGCTAGTTTCCATAAGTTGGTTCGAACCAGCTAGTTTCCATAAGTTGGGTAGAACCAACTAGTTTCCAAATAATGGATCGAACCAGCTAGTTTCCAAATGTTGGGTAGAACCAGCTAGTTTCCATAAGTTGGGTAGAACCAGCTAGTTTCCATAAGTTGGTTAGAACCAGCTAGTTTCCAAATGTTGGGTAGAACCAGCTAGTTTCCAAATGTTGGGTAGAACCAGCTAGTTTCCATAAGTTGGGTAGAACCAACTAGTTTCCAAATAATGGATCGAACCAGCTAGTTTCCATAAGTTGGGTAGAACCAGCTAGTTTCCATAAGTTGGTTAGAACCAGCTAGTTTCCAAATGTTGGGTAGAACCAGCTAGTTTCCAAATGTTGGGTAGAACCAACTAGTTTCCATAAGTTGGGTAGAACCAGCTAGTTTCCATAAGTTGGGTAGAACCAGCTAGTTTCCATAAGTTGGGTAGAACCAGCTAGTTTCCAAATTTTGGGTAGAACCATCTAGTTTTCATAAGTTGGGTAGAACCAGCTAGTTTCCAAATGTTGGGTAGAACCAGCTAGTTTCCATAAGTTGGGTAGAACCAGCTAGTTTCCATAAGTTGGGTAGAACCAGCTAGTTTCCAAATGTTGGGTAGAACCAGCTAGTTTCCATAAGTTGGGTAGAACCAGCTAGTTTCCATAAGTTGGGTAGAACCAGCTAGTTTCCATAAGTTGGGTAGAACCAGCTAGTTTCCATAAGTTGGGTAGAACCAGCTAGTTTCCAATTCTTGGGTAGAACCATCTAGGTTCCAGATGTTGGGTAGAACCAGCTAGTTTCCATAAGTTGGGTAGAACCAGCTAGTTTCCATAAGTTGGGTAGAACCAGCTAGGTTCCATAAGTTGGGTAGAACCAGCTAGTTTCCATAAGTTGGGTAGAACCAGCTAGTTTCCATAAGTTGGGTAGAACCAGCTAGTTTCCATAAGTTGGGTAGAACCAGCTAGGTTCCATAAGTTGGGTAGAACCAGCTAGGTTCCATAAGTTGGGTAGAACCAGCTAGTTTCCATAAGTTGGGTAGAACCAGCTAGTTTCCATAAGTTGGGTAGAACCAGCTAGGTTCCATAAGTTGGGTAGAACCAGCTAGTTTCCATAAGTTGGGTAGAACCAGCTAGTTTCCATAAGTTGGGTAGAACCAGCTAGGTTCCATAAGTTGGGTAGAACCAGCTAGTTTCCAAATGTTGGGTAGAACCAGCTAGTTTCCAAATGTTGGATAGAACCAGCTAGTTTCCAAATGTTGGATAGAACCAGCTAGTTTCCAAATGTTGGGTAGAAACAGCTAGTTTCCATAAGTTGGGTAGAACCAGCTAGTTTCCAATTCTTGGGTAGAACCAACTAGTTTCCAAATGTTGGATAGAACCAGCTAGTTTCCAAATGTTGGATAGAACCAGCTAGTTTCCAAATGTTGGGTAGAACCAGCTAGTTTACAAATGTTGGATAGAACCAGCTAGTTTACAAATGTTGGATAGAACCAGCTAGTTTACAAATGTTGGGTAGAAACAGCTAGTTTCCAAATGTTGGATAGAACCAGCTAGTTTCCAAATGTTGGATAGAACCAGCTAGTTTCCAAATGTTGGGTAGAACCAGCTAGTTTCCAAATAATGGATAGAACCAGCTAGTTTCCAAATGTTGGGTAGAACCATCTAGTTTCCATAAGTTGGGTAGAACCAGCTAGTTTCCATAAGTTGGTTAGAACCAGCTAGTTTCCATAAGTTGCGTAGAACCAGCTAGTTTCCATAAGTTGGGTAGAACCATCTAGTTTCCATAAGTTGGGTAGAACCAGCTAGTTTCCAAATGTTGGGTAGAACCAGCTAGTTTCCATAAGTTGGGTAGAACCAGCTAGTTTCCATAAGTTGGGTAGAACCAGCTAGTTTCCATAAGTTGGGTAGAACCAGCTAGTTTCCAATTCTTGGGTAGAACCATCTAGGTTCCAGATGTTGGGTAGAACCAGCTAGTTTCCATAAGTTGGGTAGAACCAGCTAAGTTCCGGGGTGTTGGCTAGAGCCAGCTATGTTCTAGGTGTTGGTTAGAACCAGCTAGGTTCTAGGTGTTGGTTAGAACCAGATAGGTTCTAGGTGTTGGGTAGAACCAGCTAGTTTCCAAATGTTGGGTAGAACCAACTAGTTTCCATAAGTTGGGTAGAACCAGCTAGTTTCCAAATGTTGGGTAGAACCAGCTAGTTTCCAAATGTTGGGTAGAACCAACTAGTTTCCAAATATTGGGTAGAACCAGCTAGTTTCCATAAGTTGGGTAGAACCAGCTAGTTTCCAAATGTTGGGTAGAACCAGCTAGTTTCTATAAGTTGGGTAGAACCAGCTAGTTTCCATAAGTTGGGTAGAACCAGCTAGTTTCCAAATGTTGGGTAGAACCAGCTAGTTTCCATAAGTTGGGTAGAACCAACTAGTTTCCATAAGTTGGGTAGAACCAGCTAGTTTCCAAATGTTGGGTAGAACCAGCTAGTTTCCAAATGTTGGGTAGAACCAGCTAGTTTCCAAATGTTGGGTAGAACCAGCTAGTTTCCACATAATGGATAAAACCAGCTAGTTTCCAGATGTTGGGTAGAACCAGCTAGTTTCCAAATGTTGGGTAGAACCAGCTAGTTTCCAAATGTTGGGTAGAACCAGCTAGTTTCCACACGTTGGGTAGAACCAGCTAGTTTCCACATAATGGATAGAACCAGCTAGTTTCCAAATGTTGGGTAGAACCAGCTAGTTTCCATAAGTTGGGTAGAACCAGCTAGTTTCCATAAGTTGGTTCGAACCAGCTAGTTTCCATAAGTTGGGTAGAACCAACTAGTTTCCAAATAATGGATCGAACCAGCTAGTTTCCAAATGTTGGGTAGAACCAGCTAGTTTCCATAAGTTGGGTAGAACCAGCTAGTTTCCATAAGTTGGTTAGAACCAGCTAGTTTCCAAATGTTGGGTAGAACCAGCTAGTTTCCAAATGTTGGGTAGAACCAGCTAGTTTCCATAAGTTGGGTAGAACCAACTAGTTTCCAAATAATGGATCGAACCAGCTAGTTTCCATAAGTTGGGTAGAACCAGCTAGTTTCCATAAGTTGGTTAGAACCAGCTAGTTTCCAAATGTTGGGTAGAACCAGCTAGTTTCCAAATGTTGGGTAGAACCAACTAGTTTCCATAAGTTGGGTAGAACCAGCTAGTTTCCATAAGTTGGGTAGAACCAGCTAGTTTCCATAAGTTGGGTAGAACCAGCTAGTTTCCAAATTTTGGGTAGAACCATCTAGTTTTCATAAGTTGGGTAGAACCAGCTAGTTTCCAAATGTTGGGTAGAACCAGCTAGTTTCCATAAGTTGGGTAGAACCAGCTAGTTTCCATAAGTTGGGTAGAACCAGCTAGTTTCCAAATGTTGGGTAGAACCAGCTAGTTTCCATAAGTTGGGTAGAACCAGCTAGTTTCCATAAGTTGGGTAGAACCAGCTAGTTTCCATAAGTTGGGTAGAACCAGCTAGTTTCCATAAGTTGGGTAGAACCAGCTAGTTTCCAATTCTTGGGTAGAACCATCTAGGTTCCAGATGTTGGGTAGAACCAGCTAGTTTCCATAAGTTGGTTCGAACCAGCTAGTTTCCATAAGTTGGGTAGAACCAACTAGTTTCCAAATAATGGATCGAACCAGCTAGTTTCCAAATGTTGGGTAGAACCAGCTAGTTTCCATAAGTTGGGTAGAACCAGCTAGTTTCCATAAGTTGGTTAGAACCAGCTAGTTTCCAAATGTTGGGTAGAACCAGCTAGTTTCCAAATGTTGGGTAGAACCAGCTAGTTTCCATAAGTTGGGTAGAACCAACTAGTTTCCAAATAATGGATCGAACCAGCTAGTTTCCATAAGTTGGGTAGAACCAGCTAGTTTCCATAAGTTGGTTAGAACCAGCTAGTTTCCAAATGTTGGGTAGAACCAGCTAGTTTCCAAATGTTGGGTAGAACCAACTAGTTTCCATAAGTTGGGTAGAACCAGCTAGTTTCCATAAGTTGGGTAGAACCAGCTAGTTTCCATAAGTTGGGTAGAACCAGCTAGTTTCCAAATTTTGGGTAGAACCATCTAGTTTTCATAAGTTGGGTAGAACCAGCTAGTTTCCAAATGTTGGGTAGAACCAGCTAGTTTCCATAAGTTGGGTAGAACCAGCTAGTTTCCATAAGTTGGGTAGAACCAGCTAGTTTCCAAATGTTGGGTAGAACCAGCTAGTTTCCATAAGTTGGGTAGAACCAGCTAGTTTCCATAAGTTGGGTAGAACCAGCTAGTTTCCATAAGTTGGGTAGAACCAGCTAGTTTCCATAAGTTGGGTAGAACCAGCTAGTTTCCAATTCTTGGGTAGAACCATCTAGGTTCCAGATGTTGGGTAGAACCAGCTAGTTTCCATAAGTTGGTTCGAACCAGCTAGTTTCCATAAGTTGGGTAGAACCAACTAGTTTCCAAATAATGGATCGAACCAGCTAGTTTCCAAATGTTGGGTAGAACCAGCTAGTTTCCATAAGTTGGGTAGAACCAGCTAGTTTCCATAAGTTGGTTAGAACCAGCTAGTTTCCAAATGTTGGGTAGAACCAGCTAGTTTCCAAATGTTGGGTAGAACCAGCTAGTTTCCATAAGTTGGGTAGAACCAACTAGTTTCCAAATAATGGATCGAACCAGCTAGTTTCCATAAGTTGGGTAGAACCAGCTAGTTTCCATAAGTTGGTTAGAACCAGCTAGTTTCCAAATGTTGGGTAGAACCAGCTAGTTTCCAAATGTTGGGTAGAACCAACTAGTTTCCATAAGTTGGGTAGAACCAGCTAGTTTCCATAAGTTGGGTAGAACCAGCTAGTTTCCATAAGTTGGGTAGAACCAGCTAGTTTCCAAATTTTGGGTAGAACCATCTAGTTTTCATAAGTTGGGTAGAACCAGCTAGTTTCCAAATGTTGGGTAGAACCAGCTAGTTTCCATAAGTTGGGTAGAACCAGCTAGTTTCCATAAGTTGGGTAGAACCAGCTAGTTTCCAAATGTTGGGTAGAACCAGCTAGTTTCCATAAGTTGGGTAGAACCAGCTAGTTTCCATAAGTTGGGTAGAACCAGCTAGTTTCCATAAGTTGGGTAGAACCAGCTAGTTTCCATAAGTTGGGTAGAACCAGCTAGTTTCCAATTCTTGGGTAGAACCATCTAGGTTCCAGATGTTGGGTAGAACCAGCTAGTTTCCATAAGTTGGGTAGAACCAGCTAGTTTCCATAAGTTGGGTAGAACCAGCTAGGTTCCATAAGTTGGGTAGAACCAGCTAGTTTCCATAAGTTGGGTAGAACCAGCTAGTTTCCATAAGTTGGGTAGAACCAGCTAGTTTCCATAAGTTGGGTAGAACCAGCTAGGTTCCATAAGTTGGGTAGAACCAGCTAGGTTCCATAAGTTGGGTAGAACCAGCTAGTTTCCATAAGTTGGGTAGAACCAGCTAGTTTCCATAAGTTGGGTAGAACCAGCTAGGTTCCATAAGTTGGGTAGAACCAGCTAGTTTCCATAAGTTGGGTAGAACCAGCTAGTTTCCATAAGTTGGGTAGAACCAGCTAGGTTCCATAAGTTGGGTAGAACCAGCTAGTTTCCAAATGTTGGGTAGAACCAGCTAGTTTCCAAATGTTGGATAGAACCAGCTAGTTTCCAAATGTTGGATAGAACCAGCTAGTTTCCAAATGTTGGGTAGAAACAGCTAGTTTCCATAAGTTGGGTAGAACCAGCTAGTTTCCAATTCTTGGGTAGAACCAACTAGTTTCCAAATGTTGGATAGAACCAGCTAGTTTCCAAATGTTGGATAGAACCAGCTAGTTTCCAAATGTTGGGTAGAACCAGCTAGTTTACAAATGTTGGATAGAACCAGCTAGTTTACAAATGTTGGATAGAACCAGCTAGTTTACAAATGTTGGGTAGAAACAGCTAGTTTCCAAATGTTGGATAGAACCAGCTAGTTTCCAAATGTTGGATAGAACCAGCTAGTTTCCAAATGTTGGGTAGAACCAGCTAGTTTCCAAATAATGGATAGAACCAGCTAGTTTCCAAATGTTGGGTAGAACCATCTAGTTTCCATAAGTTGGGTAGAACCAGCTAGTTTCCATAAGTTGGTTAGAACCAGCTAGTTTCCATAAGTTGCGTAGAACCAGCTAGTTTCCATAAGTTGGGTAGAACCATCTAGTTTCCATAAGTTGGGTAGAACCAGCTAGTTTCCAAATGTTGGGTAGAACCAGCTAGTTTCCATAAGTTGGGTAGAACCAGCTAGTTTCCATAAGTTGGGTAGAACCAGCTAGTTTCCATAAGTTGGGTAGAACCAGCTAGTTTCCAATTCTTGGGTAGAACCATCTAGGTTCCAGATGTTGGGTAGAACCAGCTAGTTTCCAAATGTTGGGTAGAACCAGCTAGTTTCCATAAGTTGGGTAGAACCAGATAGTTTTCAAATGTTGGGTAGAACCAGCTAGTTTTCATAAGTTGGGTAGAACCAACTAGTTTCCATAAGTTGGGTAGAACCAGCTAGTTTCCAAATGTTGGGTAGAACCAGCTAGTTTCCATAAGTTGGGTAGAACCAGCTAGTTTCCATAAGTTGGGTAGAACCAGCTAGTTTCCATAAGTTGGGTAGAACCAGCTAGTTTCCAATTCTTGGGTAGAACCATCTAGGTTCCAGATGTTGGGTAGAACCAGCTAGTTTCCATAAGTTGGTTCGAACCAACTAGTTTCCAAATAATGGATCGAACCAGCTAGTTTCCATAAGTTGGGTAGAACCAGCTAGTTTCCATAAGTTGGTTAGAACCAGCTAGTTTCCAAATGTTGGGTAGAACCAGCTAGTTTCCAAATGTTGGGTAGAACCAACTAGTTTCCATAAGTTGGGTAGAACCAGCTAGTTTCCATAAGTTGGGTAGAACCAGCTAGTTTCCATAAGTTGGGTAGAACCAGCTAGTTTCCAAATTTTGGGTAGAACCATCTAGTTTTCATAAGTTGGGTAGAACCAGCTAGTTTCCAAATGTTGGGTAGAACCAGCTAGTTTCCATAAGTTGGGTAGAACCAGCTAGTTTCCATAAGTTGGGTAGAACCAGCTAGTTTCCAAATGTTGGGTAGAACCAGCTAGTTTCCATAAGTTGGGTAGAACCAGCTAGTTTCCATAAGTTGGGTAGAACCAGCTAGTTTCCATAAGTTGGGTAGAACCAGCTAGTTTCCATAAGTTGGGTAGAACCAGCTAGTTTCCAATTCTTGGGTAGAACCATCTAGGTTCCAGATGTTGGGTAGAACCAGCTAGTTTCCATAAGTTGGGTAGAACCAGCTAGTTTCCATAAGTTGGGTAGAACCAGCTAGGTTCCATAAGTTGGGTAGAACCAGCTAGTTTCCATAAGTTGGGTAGAACCAGCTAGTTTCCATAAGTTGGGTAGAACCAGCTAGTTTCCATAAGTTGGGTAGAACCAGCTAGGTTCCATAAGTTGGGTAGAACCAGCTAGGTTCCATAAGTTGGGTAGAACCAGCTAGTTTCCATAAGTTGGGTAGAACCAGCTAGTTTCCATAAGTTGGGTAGAACCAGCTAGGTTCCATAAGTTGGGTAGGATCAGCTAGTTTCCATAAGTTGGGTAGAACCAGCTAGTTTCCATAAGTTGGGTAGAACCAGCTAGTTTCCAAATGTTGGATAGAACCAGCTAGTTTCCAAATGTTGGGTAGAAACAGCTAGTTTCCATAAGTTGGGTAGAACCAGCTAGTTTCCAATTCTTGGGTAGAACCAACTAGTTTCCAAATGTTGGATAGAACCAGCTAGTTTCCAAATGTTGGATAGAACCAGCTAGTTTCCAAATGTTGGGTAGAACCAGCTAGTTTACAAATGTTGGATAGAACCAGCTAGTTTACAAATGTTGGATAGAACCAGCTAGTTTACAAATGTTGGGTAGAAACAGCTAGTTTCCAAATGTTGGATAGAACCAGCTAGTTTCCAAATGTTGGATAGAACCAGCTAGTTTCCAAATGTTGGGTAGAACCAGCTAGTTTCCAAATAATGGATAGAACCAGCTAGTTTCCAAATGTTGGGTAGAACCATCTAGTTTCCATAAGTTGGGTAGAACCAGCTAGTTTCCATAAGTTGGTTAGAACCAGCTAGTTTCCATAAGTTGCGTAGAACCAGCTAGTTTCCATAAGTTGGGTAGAACCATCTAGTTTCCATAAGTTGGGTAGAACCAGCTAGTTTCCAAATGTTGGGTAGAACCAGCTAGTTTCCATAAGTTGGGTAGAACCAGCTAGTTTCCATAAGTTGGGTAGAACCAGCTAGTTTCCATAAGTTGGGTAGAACCAGCTAGTTTCCAATTCTTGGGTACAACCATCTAGGTTCCAGATGTTGGGTAGAACCAGCTAGTTTCCAAATGTTGGGTAGAACCAGCTAGTTTCCATAAGTTGGGTAGAACCAGATAGTTTTCAAATGTTGGGTAGAACCAGCTAGTTTTCATAAGTTGGGTAGAACCAACTAGTTTCCATAAGTTGGGTAGAACCAGCTAGTTTCCAAATGTTGGGTAGAACCAGCTAGTTTCCATAAGTTGGGTAGAACCAGCTAGTTTCCATAAGTTGGGTAGAACCAGCTAGTTTCCATAAGTTGGGTAGAACCAGCTAGTTTCCATAAGTTGGGTAGAACCAGCTAGTTTCCAATTCTTGGGTAGAACCATCTAGGTTCCAGATGTTGGGTAGAACCAGCTAGTTTCCATAAGTTGGGTAGAAACAGCTAGTTTCCATAAGTTGGGTAGAACCAGCTAGTTTCCATAAGTTGGGTAGAACCAACTAGTTTCCAAATGTTGGGTAGAACCAGCTAGTTTCCATAAGTTGGGTAGAACCAGCTAGTTTCCAAATGTTGGGTAGAACCAGCTAGTTTCCACATAATGGATAGAACCAGCTAGTTTCCAGATGTTGGGTAGAACCAGCTAGTTTCCACAAGTTGGGTAGAACCAGCTAGTTTCCAAATGTTGGGTAGAACCAGCTAGTTTCCACAAGTTGGGTAGAACCAGCTAGTTTCCAAATGTTGGGTAGAACCAGCTAGTTTCCACAAGTTGGGTAGAACCAGTTAGTTTCCAAATAATGGATAGAACCAGCTAGTTTCCAAATGTTGGATAGAACCAGCTAGTTTCCAAATGTTGGATAGAACCAGCTAGTTTCCAAATGTTGGATAGAACCAGCTAGTTTCCAAATGTTGGATAGAACCAGCTAGTTTCCAAATGTTGGGTAGAACCAGCTAGTTTCCAAATGTTGGATAGAACCAGCTAGTTTCCAAATGTTGGATAGAACCAGCTAGTTTCCAAATGTTGGGTAGAAACAGCTAGTTTCCATAAGTTGGGTAGAACCAGCTAGTTTCCAATTCTTGGGTAGAACCAACTAGTTCCCAAATGTTGGATAGAACCAGCTAGTTTCCAAATGTTGGATAGAACCAGCTAGTTTCCAAATGTTGGGTAGAAACAGCTAGTTTCCAAATGTTGGATAGAACCAGCTAGTTTCCAAATGTTGGATAGAACCAGCTAGTTTCCAAATGTTGGGTAGAACCAGCTAGTTTCCAAATAATGGATAGAACCAGCTAGTTTCCAAATGTTGGGTAGAACCAGCTAGTTTCCATAAGTTGGGTAGAACCAGCTAGTTTCCATAAGTTGGTTAGAACCAGCTAGTTTCCATAAGTTGGGTAGAACCAGCTAGTTTCCATAAGTTGGGTAGAACCAGCTAGTTTCCATAAGTTGGGTAGAACCAGCTAGTTTCCAAATGTTGGGTAGAACCAACTAGTTTCCAAATGTTGGGTAGAACCAGCTAGTTTCCAAATGTTGGGTAGAACCAGCTAGTTTCCATAAGTTGGGTAGAACCAGCTAGTTTCCAAATGTTGGGTAGAACCAACTAGTTTCCATAAGTTGGGTAGAACCAGCTAGTTTCCAAATGTTGGGTAGAACCAGCTAGTTTCCATAAGTTGGGTAGAACCAGCTAGTTTCCATAAGTTGGGTAGAACCAGCTAGTTTCCATAAGTTGGGTAGAACCAGCTAGTTTCCATAAGTTGGGTAGAACCAGCTAGTTTCCAATTCTTGGGTAGAACCATCTAGGTTCCAGATGTTGGGTAGAAACAGCTAGTTTCCATAAGTTGGGTAGAACCAGCTAGTTTCCATAAGTTGGGTAGAACCAGCTAGTTTCCATAAGTTGGGTAGAACCAGCTAGTTTCCATAAGTTGGGTAGAACCAGCTAGGTTCCAAATGTTGGATTGAACCAGCTAGTTTCCATAAGTTGGGTAGAACCAGCTAGTTTCCATAAGTTGGGTAGAACCAGCTAGGTTCCTGGTGTTGGCTAGAGCCAGCTATGTTCTAGGTGTTGGTTAGAACCAGCTAGGTTCTAGGTGTTGGTTAGAACCAGCTAGGTTCTAGGTGTTGGGTAGAATCAGCTAGTTTCCAGATGTTAGGTAGAACCGGCTAGGGTTGAGATGTTGGGTAGAACCAGCTAGTATCCAGGTGTTGGGTAAAAACAGATAGCTTCCAGTCCTTCATTGGAACCAGCTGGTTTCCAGTCCTTCAGTACAACCTGCTAAGTTCCATTCTTTGAGTAGAACCAGCTAGGTTCCAATCCTTCAGTAGAACCAGCTAGGTTCAAGATGTTGGATAGAACCAGCTAGGTTTGTGGTGTTGGGTAGAACCTGCTAGCTTCCAGGTATTGGGTAGAACCTGCTAGGTTCCAGGTATTGGGTAGAACCAGTTAGTTTCCAGGTGTTGGGTAGAACCAGCTAGTTCCCAGGTGTTGGGTAGAACCAGCTAGTTCCCAGGTGTTGGGTAGAACCAGCTAGTTCCCAGGTGTTGGGTAGAACCAGCTAGTTCCCAGGTGTTGGGTAGAACCAGCTAGTTCCCAGGTGTTGGGTAGAACCAGCTAGTTCCCTGGTGTTGGGTAGAACCAGCTAGTTCCCAGGTGTTGGGTAGAACCAGCTAGTTCTCAGGTGTTGGGTAGAACCAGCTAGTTCCCTGGTGTTGGGTAGAACCAGATAGTTTCCAGGTGTTGGCTAGGTTTTAGGGTTCTCTTATCAAACATGCATACCTTTCTAACTCAATTCTGGCTTGCGTGGAGATTCTAGAATTTGCTGAGCAAATTTTGTGGGGGGACTTTTCAACTTTTGCATGCAACATATATGTATGCTTTCATTGATAAATCAGAGACATACTATATTTGAGTTTATAAAAGAAAGCACAATGGCAAATTTGATCGCATGTCTCTAGAGGTGTGGGCAGAATGTTGTAATTTTTTCAGTGACTTAAATGCTTGCAGCCGTTAGCGAGTTCTAAACACTGGCATTGTTCAATATCGATTGTCTGTTGAACATTTAAAGTAAATGCTGCCTACAGGCCAAACTTCTATGCAAAACACAAATTGTTTTTCAATATTAGCTTGCAATACAATTGATCAACCACTAGATGGTGTGCATGCACATGGTTTGTCTTTTCACAGTCCCTAAATCCAGAACACATTCAAGAAAGCATACAGTATTATATAGAGCCAGTATTAACAGTACTAACCCTAGAACGCGTACAGTATTATATAGAGCCAGTACTAACAGTACTAACCCTAGAAAGCATACAGTATTATATAGAGCCAGTATTAACAGTACTAACCCTAGAAAGCATACAGTATTATATAGAGCCAGTATTAACAGTACTAACCCTAGAAAGCATACAGTATTATATAGAGCCAGTATTAACAGTACTAACCCTAGAAAGCATACAGTATCATATAGAGCCAGTACTAACAGTACTAACCCTAACCCTAGAAAGCGTACAGTATTATATAGAGCCAGTATTAACAGTACTAACCCTGACCCTAGAAAGCATACAGTATTATATAGAGCCAGTATTAACAGTACTAATCCTAGAAAGCGTACAGTATTATATAGAGCCAGTATTAACAGTACTAACCCTTGAACGCGTACAGTATTATATAGAGCCAGTATTAACAGTACTAACCCTAGAAAGCATACAGTATTATATAGAGCCAGTATTAACAGTACTAACCCTAGAAAGCATACAGTACTATATAGAGACAGTATTGCATGGAACTTCGTTCCGTCTCATATTACTCAAATGAAAAGCAAACCTGCTTTTAAAAAACAGATAAAGTAACACCTCACGGCACAACGCCTCTTGGGTTTAGTTAGTGGTTTAGATCTGGTCTCTTTTGGGTTTAATTAGCGGTATAGGTTATGTTCAGTAAAGTAGACCTTTAAAGTTGATGTGGTTGTTACTGACAAGAAGCACATGGCTGAGCTCTTTAATCACCACTTCATTAAGTCAGGATTCGTATTTGACTCATCCATGCCTCCTTGCCCGTCCAACATTTCCTCATCTCCCACCTCTTCTAATGCTACTACTCCGAATGCTCCTCCATCTTTTCCCCCTGCCTCGCTACAAAGTATCTCCCTGGAGACGGTCACTGAGTCCAAGGTGCAAAAGGAGCTCCAGAAACTTGACCCCTAAAAAACATCTGGGTCAGATGGGTTAGACCCTTTCTTCTTTAAGTTTGCTGCTCCTATCATCGCCAAGCCTACAGTATCTCTGACCTTTTTAACCTGTCTCTCCTCTCTGGGGAGGTTACCATTGCTTGGAAGGCAGCCATGGTGCCTCCTTTATTTAAAGGGGGAGATCAAGCTGATGCTAACTGTTAATGGCCAATTTCTATTTTGCCCTGTTTATCAAAAGTGTTGGAAAAACTTGTCAATAATCAACTGACTGGCTTTCTTGATGTCTATAGTTTTCTCTCTGGTATGCAATCTGGTTTCCATTCAGGTTATGGATGTGTCACTTTAAAGGTCCTCAATGATGTCACCATCGCCCTTGATTATAAACAATGTTGTGCTGCTATTTTTATCGGCTAAGGAGTATTGGTGTCTCTGAGGGGTCTTTGGCCTGGTTTGCTAACTACCTCTCTCAAAGAGTGCAGTGTATAAAGTCAGAAAATCTGCTGTCTCAGCCACTGCCTGTCACCAAGGGAGTACCCCAAGGCTCGATCCTAGGTCCCACACTCTTCCCAATTTACATCAACAACATTGCTCAGGCAGTAGGAAGCTCTCTCATCCATTTATATGCTGATGATACAGTCTTATACTCAGCTGGCCCCTCCCCGGATTTTGTGTTTTAATGCTCTACAACAAAGCTTTCTTAGTGTCCAACAATCTTTCTCTACCCTTAACCTTGTTCTGAACACCTCCAAAACAAAGGTCATGTGGTTTGGTAAGAAGAATGCCCCTCTCCCCACAGGTGTGATTATTACCTCTGAGGGTTTAGAGCTTGAGGTAGTCACCTCATACAAGTACTTAGGAGTATGGCTAGACGATACACTGTCCTTCTCTCAGCACATATCAAAGCTGCAGGCTAAAGTTAAATCTAGACTTGGTTTCCTCTATCGTAATCGCTCCTCTTTCACCCCAGCTGCCAAACTAACCCTGATTCAGATGACCATCCTACCTATGCTAGATTACTGAGACATAATTTATAGATCGGCAGGTAAGGGTGCTCGAGTGGCTAGATATTATTTACCATTCGGCCATCAGATTTGCCACCATTGCTCCTTATAGGACACATCACTGCACTCTGTACTCCTCTGTAAACTGGTCATCTCTGTATACCCGTCGCAAGACCCACTGGTTGATGCTTATTTATAAAACCCTCTTAGGCCTTGCTGCCTTGCTGCGGGCGATTCCCTGATCCACCTCTACGCAGACGACACCATTCTGTATACTTCTGGCCCTTCCTTGGACACTGTGCTATCTAACCTCCAAACGAGCTTCAATGCCATACAACACTCCTTCCGTGGCCTCCAACTGCTCTTAAACGCTAGTAAAACCAAATGTATGCTTTTCAACCGTTCGCTGCCTGCACCCGCACGCCCGACTAGCATCACCACCCTGGACGGTTCCGACCTAGAATATGTGGACATCTATAAGTACCTAGGTGTCTGGCTAGACTGCAAACTCTCCTTCCAGACTCATATCAAACATCTCCAATCCAAAATCAAATCTAGAGTCGGCTTTCTATTTCGCAACAAAGCCTCCTTCACTCACGCCGCCAAACTTACCCTAGTAAAACTGACTATCCTACCGATCCTCGACTTCGGCGATGTCATCTACAAAATAGCTTCCAATACTCTACTCAGCAAACTGGATGCAGTTTATCACAGTGCCATTCGTTTTGTTACTAAAGCACCTTATACGACCCACCACTGCGACCTGTATGCCCTAGTCGGCTGGCCCTCGCTACATGTTCGTCGTCAGACCCACTGGCTCCAGGTCATCTACAAGGCTATGCTAGGTAAAGTGCCGCCTTATCTCAGTTCACTGGTCACGATGGCTACACCCACCCGTAGCACGCGCTCCAGCAGGTGTATCTCACTGATCATCCCTAAAGCTAAAACCTCATTTGGCCGCCTTTCCTTCCAGTTCTCTGCTGCCTGCGACTGGAACGAATTGCAAAAATCTCTGAAGTTGGAGACTTTTATCTCCCTCAACAACTTTAAACATCTGCTATCTGAGCAGCTAACCGATCGCTGCAGCTGTACATAGTCCATCTGTAAACAGTCCACCCAATTTACCTACCTCATCCCCATACTGTTTTATTTATTTACTTTTCTGCTCTTTTGCACACCAGTATCTCTACTTGCACATGATCATCTGATGATTTATCACTCCAGTGTTAATCTGCTAAATTCTAATTATTCGATTTATGGCCTACCTCCTCATGCCTTTTGCACACATTGTATATAGATTCTCTTTTTTCTACCATGTTATTGACTTGTTTATTGTTTACTCCATGTGTAACTCTGTGTTGTCTGTTCACACTGCTTTGCTTTATCTTGGCCAGGTCGCAGTTGCAAATGAGAACTTGTTCTCAACTAGCCTATCTGGTTAAATAAAGGTGAAAAAAAAAAAAAAAAAAAAAAAAGGCCTCACCCTCCCCCCTATCTGAGATATCTACTGCAGCCCTCATCCTCCACATACAACACCCGTTCTGCCAGTCACATTCTGTTAAAGGTCCCCAAAACACACACATCCCTGGGTCGCTCCTCTTTTCAGTTCGCTGCAGCTAGCGACTGGAACAAGCTGCAACAAACACTCAATCTGGACAGTTTTATCTCAATCTCTTCATTCAAAGACTCAATCATGGACACTCTTACTGACAGTTGTGGCTGCTTTGAGTGATGCATTGTTGTCTCTACCTTCTTGCCCTTTGTGTTGTTGTCTGTGCCCAATAATGTTTGTACCCTGTTTTGTGCTGCTACCATGTTGTGCTGATGCCATTTTGTTTTGCTACCATGTTGTTGTCATGTTGTGTTGCTACCATGCTGTGTTGTCATGTTGTGTTTTACCATGCTGTGTTGTCATGTGTTGCTGCCATGTTATGTTGTCTTATGTCTCTCTTTATGTAGTGATGTGTTGTCTCTCTTTATGTAGTGATGTGGTGTCTCTATGTTGTGTTGTGGTGTCTCTCTTTATGTAGTGATGTGTCGTCTCTCTTTATGTAGTGATGTGTTGTCTCTCTTTATGTAGTGATGTGTTGTCTCTCTTTATGTAGTGATGTGTCGTCTCTCTCTATGTAGTGATGTGTCGTCTCTCTTTATGTAGTGATGTGGTGTCTCTCTCTATGTAGTGATGTGGTGTCTCTCTCTATGTAGTGATGTGTTGTCTCTCTTTATGTAGTGATGTGTCGTCTCTCTCTATGTAGTGATGTGTTGTCTCTCTCTATGTAGTGATGTGGTGTCTCTCTCTATGTAGTGATGTGTTGTCTCTCTTTATGTAGTGATGTGGTGTCTCTCTTTATGTAGTGATGTGTTGTCTCTCTTTATGTAGTGATGTGTCGTCTCTATGTTGTGATGTGTCGTCTCTCTTTATGTAGTGATGTGTCTCTCTTTATGTTGTGATGTGTCGTCTCTCTTTATGTAGTGATGTGTCGTCTCTCTTTATGTAGTGATGTGTCTCTCTTTATGTTGTGATGTGTCGTCTCTCTTTATGTAGTGTTGTGTCGTCTCTCTTTATGTAGTGATGTGTTGTCTCTCTTTATGTAGTGATGTGTTGTCTCTATGTAGTGTTGTGGTGTCTCTCTTTATGTAGTGTTGTGTTGTCTCTCTTTATGTAGTGATGTGGTGTCTCTCTTTATGTAGTGTTGTGGTGTCTCTTTATGTAGTGTTGTGGTGTCTCTCTTTATGTAGTGATGTGGTGTCTCTCTTTATGTAGTGATGTGGTGTCTCTCTTTATGTAGTGATGTGTTGTCTCTCTTTATGTAGTGTTGTCTCTCTTTATGTAGTGATGTGTCGTCTCTATGTTGTGATGTGTCATCTCTCTCTATGTAGTGATGTGTTGTCTCTCTTTATGTAGTGTTGTGTTGTCTCTCTTTATGTAGTGATGTGGTGTCTCTCTTTATGTAGTGATGTGTCGTCTCTCTCTATGTAGTGTTGTGGTGTCTCTCTTTATGTAGTGATGTGTTGTCTCTCTTTATGTAGTGATGTGTTGTCTCTCTTTATGTAGTGTTGTCTCTCTTTATGTAGTGATGTGGTGTCTCTCTTTATGTAGTGTTGTGGTGTCTCTCTTTATGTAGTGATGTGGTGTCTCTCTTTATGTAGTGATGTGTCGTCTCTCTTTATGTAGTGTTGTCTCTCTTTATGTAGTGTTGTGGTGTCTCTCTTTATGTAATGATGTGTCGTCTCTCTTTATGTAGTGATGTGTTGTCTCTCTTTATGTAGTGTTGTGTTGTCTCTATGTTGTGATGTGTCTCTCTTTATGTAGTGATGTGGTGTCTCTCTTTATGTAGTGATGTGTTGTCTCTCTTTATGTAGTGATGTGTCTCTCTTTATGTAGTGATGTGTCGTCTCTCTTTATGTAGTGATGTGTTGTCTCTCTTTATGTAGTGATGTGTCTCTCTTTATGTAGTGATGTGTTGTCTCTCTTTATGTAGTGATGTGTTGTCTCTATGTTGTGATGTGTCTCTCTTTATGTAGTGATGTGGTGTCTCTCTTTATGTAGTGATGTGTTGTCTCTCTTTATGTAGTGATGTGGTGTCTCTCTTTATGTAGTGTTGTGGTGTCTCTCTTTATGTAGTGTTGTGTTGTCTCTCTTTATGTAGTGTTGTGGTGTCTCTCTTTATGTAGTGGTGTCTCTCTTTATGTTGTGATGTGGTGTCTCTCTTTATGTAGTGATGTGTTGTCTCTCTTTATGTAGTGATGTGGTGTCTCTCTTTATGTAGTGATGTGTCTCTCTTTATGTAGTGTTGTCTCTCTTTATGTAGTGTTGTGGTGTCTCTCTTTATGTAGTGATGTGTCGTCTCTCTTTATGTAGTGATGTGTTGTCTCTCTTTATGTAGTGGTGTCTCTCTTTATGTAGTGATGTGTTGTCTCTCTTTATGTTGTGATGTGTCGTCTCTCTTTATGTAGTGTTGTGGTGTCTCTCTTTATGTAGTGATGTGTCGTCTCTCTTTATGTAGTGATGTGTTGTCTCTCTTTATGTAGTGATGTGTTGTCTCTCTTTATGTAGTGATGTGTCGTCTCTCTTTATGTAGTGATGTGGTGTCTCTCTTTATGTAGTGATGTGTCGTCTCTCTTTATGTAGTGATGTGTCGTCTCTCTTTATGTAGTGATGTGGTGTCTCTCTTTATGTAGTGATGTGGTGTCTCTCTTTATGTAGTGATGTGTCGTCTCTCTTTATGTAGTGTTGTGGTGTCTCTCTTTATGTAGTGATGTGTCGTCTCTCTTTATGTAGTGTTGTGGTGTCTCTCTTTATGTTGTGATGTGTTGTCTCTCTTTATGTAGTGATGTGCCGTCTCTCTCTATGTAGTGATGTGGTGTCTCTATGTTGTGATGTGTTGTCTCTATGTAGTGATGTGTTGTCTCTCTTTATGTTGTGATGTGTCGTCTCTCTTTAAATCAAATCAAATCAAATCAAATTTTATTAGTCACATACACATGGTTAGCAGATGTTAATGCGAGTGTAGCGAAATGCTTGTGCTTCTAGTTCCGACAATGCAGTAATAACCAACAAGTAATCTAACCTAACAATTCCACAACTACTACCTTATACACACACACAAGTGTAAAGGGATAAAGAATATGTACATAAAGATATATGAATGAGTGGTGGTACAGAACGGCATGGCAAGATGCAGTAGATGGTATAGAGTACGGTATATACATATGAGATGAGTACTGTAGGGTATGTAAACATAAAGTGGCATAGTTTAAAGTGGCTAGTGGTACATGTATTACATTAAGATGGCAAGATGCAGTAGATGATATAGAGTACAGTATATACATATGAGATGGGTAATGTAGGGTATGTAAACATTATATTAAGTGGCATTGTTTAAAGTGGCTAGTGGTACATTTTTACATAATTTCCATCAATTCCCATTTTTAAAGTGGCTGGAGTTGAGTCAGTATGTTGGCAGCGGCCGCTAAATGTTAGTGGTGGCTGTTTAACAGTCTGATGGCCTTGAGATAGAAGCTGTTTTTCAGTCTCTCGGTCCCTGCTTTGATGCACCTGTACTGACCTCGCCTTCTGGATGATAGCGGGGTGAACAGGCAGTGGCTTGGGTGGTTGTTGTCCTTGATGATCTTTATGGCCTTCCTGTGACATCGGGTGGTGTAGGTGTCCTGGAGGGCAGGTAGTTTGCCCCCGGTGATGCGTTCTGCAGACCTCACTACCCTCTGGAGAGCCTTACGGTTGTGGGCGGAGCAGTTGCCGTACCAGGCGGTGATACAGCCCGACAGGATGCTCTCGATTGTGCATCTGTAGAAGTTTGTGAGTGCTTTTGGTGACAAGCCGAATTTCTTCAGCCTCCTGAGGTTGAAGAGGCGCTGCTGCGCCTTCTTCACAACGCTGTCTGTGTGGGTGGACCAATTCAGTTTGTCCGTGATGTGTACACCGAGGAACTTAAAACTTTCCACCTTCTCCACTACTGACCCGTCGATGTGGATAGGGGGGTGCTCCCTCTGCTGTTTCCTGAAGTCCACAATCATCTCCTTTGTTTTGTTGACGTTGAGTGTGAGGTTATTTTCCTGACACCACACTCCGAGGGCCCTCACCTCCTCCCTGTAGGCCGTCTCGTCGTTGTTGGTAATCAAGCCTACCACTATAGTGTCATCCGCAAACTTGATGATTGAGTTGGAGGCGTGCATGGCTACGCAGTCGTGGGTGAACAGGGAGTACAGGAGAGGGCTCAGAACGCACCCTTGTGGGGCCCCAGTGTTGAGGATCAGCGGGGTGGAGATGTTGTTACCTACCCTCACCACCTGGGGGCGGCCCGTCAGGAAGTCCAGGACCCAGTTGCACAGGGCGGGGTCGAGACCCAGGGTCTCGAGCTTGATGACGAGTTTGGAGGGTACTATGGTGTTAAATGCTGAGCTGTAATCGATGAACAGCATTCTCACATGGGTATTCCTCTTGTCCAGATGGGTTAGGGCAGTGTGCAGTGTGGTTGCGATTGCGTCGTCTGTGGACCTATTGGGTCGGTAAGCAAATTGGAGTGGGTCTAGGGTGTCCGGTAGGGTGGAGGTGATATGGTCCTTGACTAGTCTCTCAAAGCACTTCATGATGACGGAAGTGAGTGCTACGGGGCGGTAGTCGTTTAGCTCAGTTACCTTAGCTTTCTTGGGAACAGGAACAATGGTGGCCCTCTTGAAGCATGTGGGAACAGCAGACTGGGATAAGGATTGATTGAATATGTCCGTAAACACACCAGCCAGCTGGTCTGCGCATGCTCTGAGGACGCGGCTGGGAATGCCGTCTGGGCCTGCAGCCTTGCGAGGGTTAACACGTTTAAATGTTTTACTCACCTCGGCTGCAGTGAAGGAGAGCCCGCAGGTTTTGGTAGGGGGCCGTGTCAGTGGCACTGTATTGTCCTCAAAGCGGGCAAAAAAGTTGTTTAGCCTGTCTGGGAGCAAGACATCCTGGTCCGCGACGGGGCTGGTTTTCTTTTTGTAATCCGTGATTGACTGTAGACCCTGCCACATACCTCTTGTGTCTGAGCTGTTGATTTGCGACTCGATTTTGTCTCTGTACTGGGACTTAGCCTGTTTGATTGCCTTGCGGAGAGAATAGCTACACTGTTTGTATTCGGTCATGCTTCCGGTCACCTTGCCCTGGTTAAAAGCAGTGGTTCGCGCTTTCAGTTTCACGCGAATGCTGCCGTCAATCCACGGTTTCTGGTTTGGGAATGTTTTAATCGTTGCTGTGGGTACGACATCGTCAATGCACTTCCTAATGAACTCGCTCACCGAATCAGCATATTCGTCAATATTGTTGTTGGACGCAATGCGGAACATATTCCAATCCGCGTGATCGAAGCAGTCTTGAAGCGTGGATTCAGATTGGTCGGACCAGCGTTGAACAGACCTGAGCGCGGGAGCTTGTTGTTTTAGTTTCTGTTTGTAGGCTGGAATCAACAAAATGGAGTCGTGGTCAGCTTTTCCGAAAGGGGGGCGGGGGAGGGCCTTATATGCGTCGCGGAAATTAGTATAACAATGATCTAGGGTTTTTCCAGCCCTGGTAGCACAATCGATATGCTGATAGAATTTAGGGAGTTTTGTTTTTAGATTAGCCTTGTTAAAATCCCCAGCTACGATGAATGCAGCCTCAGGGTGTGTGGTTTCCAGTTTACAAAGAGTCAGATAAAGTTCGTTCAGGGCCATCGATGTGTCTGCTTGGGGGGGAATATATACGGCTGTGATTATGATTGAAGAGAATTCCCTTGGTAGATAATGCGGTCGACATTTGATTGTGAGGAGTTCTAGATCAGGTGAACAGAATGACTTGAGTTCCTGTGTGTTGTTATGATGATCACACCACGTCTCGTTAATCATAAGGCATACCCCCCCGCCCCTCTTCTTACCAGAAAGATGTTTGTTTCTGTCGGCGCGATGCATGAAGAAACCAGCTGGCTGCACCGACTCCGTTAGCGTCTCTTGAGTTAGCCATGTTTCCGTGAAGCAGAGCACGTTGCAATCCCTGATGTCTCTCTGGAATGCTACCCGTGCTCGGATTTCATCAACCTTATTGTCAAGAGACTGGACATTGGCGAGTAGTATGCTAGGGAGTGGAGCGCGATGTGCCCGTCTCCGAAGCCTGACCACGAGACCGCCTCGTTTGCCCCTTTTACGGCGTCGCACAGGGTCGCCGGCTGGGATCAGATCCATTGTATTGGGTGGAAGGCAAAACACTGGATCCGTTTCGGGAAAGTCATATTCCTGGTAGGAACGATGATGAGTTGACGTTAATCGTATATTCAGTAGTTCCTCCCGACTGTATGTAATGAAACCTAAGATTACCTGGGGTACCGATGTAAGAAATAACACATAAAAAAACAAAATACTGCATGTTTTCCAAGGAACGCGAAGCGAGGCGGCCATCTCTTTTCGGCGCCGGAAGTTGTCTTTATGTAGTGATGTGCCGTCTCTCTCTATGTAGTGATGTGGTGTCTCTATGTAGTGATGTGGTGTCTCTATGTTGTGATGTGTTGTCTCTATGTTGTGATGTGTTGTCTCTATGTTGTGATGTGTCGTCTCTATGTTGTGATGTGTCGTCTCTCTTTATGTAGTGTTGTGGTGTCTCTCTTTATGTAGTGTTGTGTTGTCTCTCTTTATGTAGTGTTGTGTTGTCTCTCTCTTTATGTAGTGATGTGTCATCTCTCTTTATGTAGTGATGTGTCGTCTCTCTTTATGTAGTGTTGTGTTGTCTCTCTCTTTATGTAGTGATGTGTTGTCTCTCTTTATGTAGTGATGTGTTGTCTCTCTTTATGTAGTGATGTGGTGTCTCTCTTTATGTAGTGTTGTGTCGTCTCTCTCTATGTAGTGATGTGTTGTCTCTCTTTATGTAGTGTTGTGTTGTCTCTCTCTTTATGTAGTGATGTGTTGTCTCTCTTTATGTAGTGATGTGTCGTCTCTCTTTATGTAGTGATGTGGTGTCTCTCTTTATGTAGTGATGTGGTGTCTCTCTTTATGTAGTGTTGTGTTGTCTCTCTCTATGTAGTGATGTGTCGTCTCTCTTTATGTAGTGATGTGTCGTCTCTCTCTATGTAGTGATGTGGTGTCTCTCTTTATGTAGTGATGTGTTGTCTCTCTTTATGTAGTGATGTGGTGTCTCTCTTTATGTAGTGATGTGTTGTCTCTCTTTATGTAGTGATGTGGTGTCTCTCTTTATGTAGTGATGTGTTGTCTCTCTTTATGTAGTGATGTGGTGTCTCTCTTTATGTAGTGATGTGTCGTCTCTCTATGTAGTGATGTGTTGTCTCTCTTTATGTAGTGATGTGTCGTCTCTCTTTATGTAGTGATGTGTTGTCTCTCTTTATGTAGTGATGTGGTGTCTCTCTTTATGTTGTGATGTGTTGTCTCTCTTTATGTAGTGATGTGTCGTCTCTCTTTATGTAGTGATGTGTTGTCTCTCTTTATGTTGTGATGTGTCTCTCTTTATGTAGTGATGTGTCGTCTCTCTATGTAGTGATGTGTCTCTCCTTATGTAGTGATGTGTTGTCTCTCTTTATGTAGTGATGTGGTGTCTCTCTTTATGTAGTGATGTGTCGTCTCTCTTTATGTAGTGATGTGTCGTCTCTCTATGTAGTGATGTGTTGTCTCTCTTTATGTAGTGATGTGGTGTCTCTCTTTATGTAGTGATGTGTTGTCTCTCTTTATGTAGTGATGTGGTGTCTCTCTTTATGTTGTGATGTGTTGTCTCTCTTTATGTTGTGATGTGTCGTCTCTCTTTATGTAGTGATGTGTTGTCTCTCTTTATGTAGTGATGTGTCGTCTCTCTTTATGTAGTGATGTGTTGTCTCTCTTTATGTTGTGATGTGTCGTCTCTCTTTATGTAGTGATGTGTTGTCTCTCTTTATGTTGTGATGTGTCGTCTCTCTTTATGTAGTGATGTGTTGTCTCTCTCTATGTAGTGATGTGGTGTCTCTATGTAGTGATGTGTTGTCTCTATGTTGTGATGTGTCGTCTCTCTTTATGTAGTGTTGTGTTGTCTCTCTTTATGTAGTGATGTGGTGTCTCTCTTTATGTAGTGTTGTGTTGTCTCTCTTTATGTTGTGATGTGTCGTCTCTCTTTATGTAGTGATGTGTTGTCTCTCTTTATGTAGTGATGTGGTGTCTCTCTTTATGTTGTGATGTGTCGTCTCTCTTTATGTAGTGGTGTGTCTCTCTTTATGTAGTGATGTGTTGTCTCTCTTTATGTAGTGATGTGTCGTCTCTATGTTGTGATGTGTCGTCTCTCTTTATGTAGTGATGTGTTGTCTCTCTTTATGTAGTGATGTGTTGTCTCTATGTTGTGATGTGTCGTCTCTCTTTATGTAGTGATGTGTCTCTCTTTATGTAGTGATGTGTCTCTCTCTATGTTGTGATGTGTCGTCTCTCTTTATGTAGTGATGTGTCTCTCTCTATGTTGTGATGTGTCGTCTCTCTTTATGTTGTGATGTGTCGTCTCTCTTTATGTTGTGATGTGTCGTCTCTCTTTATGTAGTGATGTGTCTCTCTCTATGTTGTGATGTGTCGTCTCTCTTTAAGTTGTGATGTGTTGTCTCTCTTTATGTAGTGATGTGTCTCTCTCTATGTAGTGATGTGTTGTCTCTCTTTATGTAGTGATGTGGTGTCTCTCTTTATGTAGTGATGTGTTGTCTCTCTTTATGTAGTGATGTGGTGTCTCTCTTTATGTTGTGATGTGTCGTCTCTCTTTATGTAGTGATGTGTTGTCTCTCTTTATGTAGTGATGTGTCGTCTCTCTTTATGTAGTGATGTGTTGTCTCTCTTTATGTTGTGATGTGTCGTCTCTCTTTATGTAGTGATGTGTTGTCTCTCTCTATGTAGTGATGTGGTGTCTCTATGTAGTGATGTGTTGTCTCTATGTTGTGATGTGTCGTCTCTCTTTATGTAGTGTTGTGTTGTCTCTCTTTATGTAGTGATGTGGTGTCTCTCTTTATGTAGTGTTGTGTTGTCTCTCTTTATGTAGTGATGTGTCGTCTCTCTTTATGTAGTGATGTGTTGTCTCTCTTTATGTAGTGATGTGGTGTCTCTCTTTATGTTGTGATGTGTCGTCTCTCTTTATGTAGTGGTGTGTCTCTCTTTATGTAGTGATGTGTTGTCTCTCTTTATGTAGTGATGTGTCGTCTCTATGTTGTGATGTGTCGTCTCTCTTTATGTAGTGATGTGTTGTCTCTCTTTATGTAGTGATGTGTTGTCTCTATGTTGTGATGTGTCGTCTCTCTTTATGTAGTGATGTGTCTCTCTTTATGTAGTGATGTGTCTCTCTCTATGTTGTGATGTGTCGTCTCTCTTTATGTAGTGATGTGTCTCTCTCTATGTTGTGATGTGTCGTCTCTCTTTATGTTGTGATGTGTCGTCTCTCTTTATGTTGTGATGTGTCGTCTCTCTTTATGTAGTGATGTGTCTCTCTCTATGTTGTGATGTGTCGTCTCTCTTTAAGTTGTGATGTGTTGTCTCTCTTTATGTAGTGATGTGTCTCTCTCTATGTTGTGATGTGTCGTCTCTCTTTATGTAGTGATGTGTCGTCTCTCTTTATGTAGTGATGTGTCTCTCTTTATGTAGTGATGTGTTGTCTCTCTTTATGTAGTGATGTGTCGTCTCTCTCTATGTAGTGATGTGTCTCTCTTTATGTAGTGATGTGTTGTCTCTCTTTATGTAGTGATGTGTCGTCTCTCTTTATGTAGTGATGTGTCTCTCTTTATGTAGTGATGTGTTGTCTCTCTTTATGTAGTGATGTGGTGTCTCTCTTTATGTAGTGATGTGTTGTCTCTCTTTATGTAGTGATGTGGTGTCTCTCTTTATGTAGTGATGTGTTGTCTCTCTTTATGTAGTGATGTGTCGTCTCTCTCTATGTAGTGATGTGTCTCTCTTTATGTAGTGATGTGTTGTCTCTCTTTATGTAGTGATGTGTCGTCTCTCTTTATGTAGTGATGTGTCTCTCTTTATGTAGTGATGTGGTGTCTCTCTTTATGTAGTGATGTGTTGTCTCTCTTTATGTTGTGATGTCTCTCTTTATGTAGTGATGTGGTGTCTCTCTTTATGTAGTGATGTGTTGTCTCTCTTTATGTAGTGATGTGGTGTCTCTCTTTATGTAGTGATGTGTTGTCTCTCTTTATGTAGTGATGTGTCGTCTCTCTTTATGTAGTGATGTGGTGTCTCTCTTTATGTAGTGATGTGGTGTCTCTCTTTATGTAGTGATGTGGTGTCTCTCTTTATGTAGTGATGTGTCGTCTCTCTTTATGTAGTGATGTGTTGTATCTCTTTATGTAGTGATGTGTTGTCTCTCTTTATGTAGTGATGTGTCGTCTCTCTTTATGTAGTGATGTGGTGTCTCTCTTTATGTAGTGATGTGGTGTCTCTCTTTATGTAGTGATGTGGTGTCTCTCTTTATGTAGTGATGTGTTGTCTCTCTTTATGTAGTGATGTGTTGTCTCTCTTTATGTAGTGATGTGGTGTCTCTCTTTATGTAGTGATGTGTCTCTCTTTATGTAGTGATGTGTTGTCTCTCTTTATGTAGTGATGTGGTGTCTCTCTTTATGTAGTGATGTGTTGTCTCTCTTTATGTAGTGATGTGGTGTCTCTCTTTATGTAGTGATGTGTTGTCTCTATGTAGTGATGTGGTGTCTCTCTTTATGTAGTGATGTGTTGTCTCTATGTAGTGATGTGGTGTCTCTCTTTATGTAGTGATGTGTTGTCTCTCTTTATGTAGTGATGTGTCGTCTCTCTTTATGTAGTGATGTGGTGTCTCTCTTTATGTAGTGATGTGGTGTCTCTCTTTATGTAGTGATGTGTTGTCTCTATGTAGTGATGTGGTGTCTCTCTTTATGTAGTGATGTGTTGTCTCTCTTTATGTAGTGATGTGTCGTCTCTCTCTATGTAGTGATGTGGTGTCTCTCTTGTTGCGATGTGTGTTATTTCCTATATTTTTATTTAATTTATTTTAATCACCCGCCCACGCAGGAGGCCATTAGCCTTTTTGGTAGGCCATCATTGTAAATACAAATGTTTTCTTTACTGACTTGCCTAGTTAAATAAAGGTTAAATAAATACATAAATATAAAGACCAGGAGGATATAAAGTGTTGATATAAAATGTTTTATTTAGGGTTAAAGGTTAGACACATTCTTAGGAGTTATGTTTAGGGGTTAGGGTTAGGGGTCAGGGGTTATGGGATTTAATATGGTAGGATTAGGGTTAGGTTTGAAACAGATTAAGGTTAAGAAAGCATTGGCATAGCTAGTAGAGTCATTTTAGGCAGTACAGAAAGATTCACCTTATTACAATTACAATCCCAAAATTCCCTAAATCAGGTTAGAGTAAGTTACCTTTAAAAGTGTTCAAATAATCACCTGCCGCTAACCTCTCCTTTCCTCTATTCCTCCCCTCCTCCACATCTTTCTTTCTCCCTACCTCAGTCTGTATGCACTTTTGAACTGTAAAACTAAGGTTAACATTGAGTCCTTCTTCACTTATCGACCTTGGTGTGGGGGTTTGGGTTAGGAGAGCTGTCCTCCCCGGCACTCTCAAACGCACTCCGCTTACTGGGGATATCAACATGATGCAGATCCTAGAGAGAGAGAAGAGAGCGATCGTGATTCTGTCCACTCAGCACACATTCACCATAGAGGATGGAGCTGTGTTGGGCCAAGTGCAGACACTATAGAGTATGGAGCTGTGTTGGGCCAGGTGCAGACACTATAGAGGATGGAGCTGTGTTGGGCCAGGTGAAGACACTATAGAGTATGGAGCTGTGTTGGGCCAAGTGCAGACACTATCGAGTATGGAGCTGTGTTGGGCCAAGTGCAGACACTATAGTGGATGGAGCTGTGTTGGACCAAGTGAAGACACCATAGAGGATGGAGCTGTGTTGGGCTAGGTGCAGACACTATAGAGGATGGAGCTGTGTTGGGCCAGGTGAAGACACCATAGTGGATGGAGCTGTGTTGGGCCAAGTAAAGACACCATAGAGGATGGAGCTGTGTTGGGCCAAGTGTAGACACTATAGAGGATGGAGCTGTGTTGGGCCAGGTGTAGACACTATAGAGGATGGAGCTGTGTTGGGCCAAGTGAAGACACCATAGAGGATGGAGCTGTGTTGGGCCAAGTGAAGACACTATAGAGGATGGAGCTGTGTTGGGCCAAGTGCAGACACTACAGTGGATGGAGCTGTGTTGGGCCAGGTGAAGACACCATAGAGGATGGATCTGTGTTGGGCCAAGTGTAGACACTATAGAGGATGGAGCTGTGTTGGGCCAGGTGTAGACACTATAGAGGATGGAGCTGTGTTGGGCCAAGTGCAGACACCATAGAGTATGGAGCTGTGTTGGGCCAAGTAAAGACAACATAGAGTATGGAGCTGTGTTGGGCCAAGTGCAGACACTATAGAGGATGGAGCTGTGTTGGGCCAAGTGAAGACACTATAGAGGATGGAGCTGTGTTGGGCCAAGTAAAGACACCATAGAGTATGGAGCTGTGTTGGGCCAAGTGAGGACACTATAGAGGATGGAGCTGTGTTGGGCCAGGTGTAGACACTATAGAGGATGGAGCTGTGTTGGACCAGGTGTAGACACTATATAGGTTGGAGCTGTGTTGGACCAGGTGCAGACACTATAGAGTATGGAGCTGTGTTGGGCCAGGTGAAGACACTATAGAGTATGGAGCTGTGTTGCGCCAAGTGCAGATACTATAGTGGATGGAGCTGTGTTGGGCCAGGTGCAGACACTATAGAGGATGGAGCTGTGTTGGGCCAAGTGAAGACACTATAGAGGATGGAGCTGTGTTGGGCCAGGTGCAGACACCATAGAGGATGGAGCCGTGTTGGGCCAAGTAAAGACACCATAGAGGATGGAGCTGTGTTGGGCCAAGTAAAGACACCATAGAGTATGGAGCTGTGTTGGGCCAAGTGAAGACACCATAGAGGATGGAGCTGTGTTGGGCCAAGTGAAGACACTATAGAGTATGGAGCTGTGTTGGGCCAAGTGAAGACACTATAGAGTATGGAGCTGTGTTGCGCCAAGTGCAGATACTATAGTGGATGGAGCTGTGTTGGGCCAGGTGCAGACACTATAGAGGATGGAGCTGTGTTGGGCCAAGTGAAGACACTATAGAGGATGGAACTGTGTTGGGCCAGGTGCAGACACCATAGAGGATGGAGCCGTGTTGGGCCAAGTAAAGACACCATAGAGGATGGAGCTGTGTTGGGCCAAGTAAAGACACCATAGAGTATGGAGCTGTGTTGGGCCAAGTGAAGACACCATAGAGGATGGAGCTGTGTTGGGCCAAGTGAAGACACTATAGAGTATGGAGCTGTGTTGGGCCAAGTGAAGACACTATCGAGTATGGAGCTGTGTTGGGCCAAGTGCAGACACTATAGTGGATGGAGCTGTGTTGGACCAAGTGAAGACACCATAGAGGATGGAGCTGTGTTGGGCTAGGTGCAGACACTATAGAGGATGGAGCTGTGTTGGGCCAGGTGAAGACACCATAGTGGATGGAGCTGTGTTGGGCCAAGTAAAGACACCATAGAGGATGGAGCTGTGTTGGGCCAAGTGTAGACACTATAGAGGATGGAGCTGTGTTGGGCCAGGTGTAGACACTATAGAGGATGGAGCTGTGTTGGGCCAAGTGAAGATACCATAGAGGATGGAGCTGTGTTGGGCCAAGTGAAGACACTATAGAGGATGGAGCTGTGTTGGGCCAAGTGCAGACACTACAGTGGATGGAGCTGTGTTGGGCCAGGTGAAGACACCATAGAGGATGGATCTGTGTTGGGCCAAGTGTAGACACTATAGAGGATGGAGCTGTGTTGGGCCAAGTGAAGACACCATAGAGGATGGAGCTGTGTTGGGCCAAGTGAAGACACTATAGAGGATGGAGCTGTGTTGGGCCAAGTGCAGACACTACAGTGGATGGAGCTGTGTTGGGCCAGGTGAAGACACCATAGAGGATGGATCTGTGTTGGGCCAAGTGTAGACACTATAGAGGATGGAGCTGTGTTGGGCCAGGTGTAGACACTATAGAGGATGGAGCTGTGTTGGGCCAAGTGCAGACACCATAGAGTATGGAGCTGTGTTGGGCCAAGTAAAGACAACATAGAGTATGGAGCTGTGTTGGGCCAAGTGCAGACACTATAGAGGATGGAGCTGTGTTGGGCCAAGTGCAGACACTATAGAGGATGGAGCTGTGTTGGGCCAAGTAAAGACACCATAGAGTATGGAGCTGTGTTGGGCCAAGTGAGGACACTATAGAGGATGGAGCTGTGTTGGGCCAGGTGTAGACACTATAGAGGATGGAGCTGTGTTGGACCAGGTGTAGACACTATAGAGGATGGAGCTGTGTTGGGCCAGGTGCAGACACTATAGAGTATGGAGCTGTGTTGCGCCAAGTGCAGATACTATAGTGGATGGAGCTGTGTTGGGCCAGGTGAAGACACCATAGAGGATGGAGCTGTGTTGGGCCAAGTGAAGACACTATAGAGTATGGAGCTGTGTTGGGCCAAGTGAAGACACTATAGAGTATGGAGCTGTGTTGCGCCAAGTGCAGATACTATAGTGGATGGAGCTGTGTTGGGCCAGGTGCAGACACTATAGAGGATGGAGCTGTGTTGGGCCAAGTGAAGACACTATAGAGGATGGAACTGTGTTGGGCCAGGTGCAGACACCATAGAGGATGGAGCCGTGTTGGGCCAAGTAAAGACACCATAGAGGATGGAGCTGTGTTGGGCCAAGTAAAGACACCATAGAGTATGGAGCTGTGTTGGGCCAAGTGAAGACACCATAGAGGATGGAGCTGTGTTGGGCCAAGTGAAGACACTATAGAGTATGGAGCTGTGTTGGGCCAAGTGAAGACACTATCGAGTATGGAGCTGTGTTGGGCCAAGTGCAGACACTAAAGTGGATGGAGCTGTGTTGGACCAAGTGAAGACACCATAGAGGATGGAGCTGTGTTGGGCTAGGTGCAGACACTATAGAGGATGGAGCTGTGTTGGGCCAGGTGAAGACACCATAGTGGATGGAGCTGTGTTGGGCCAAGTAAAGACACCATAGAGGA
Organism: Salvelinus fontinalis; assembly: GCF_029448725.1. Taxonomy (NCBI): domain Eukaryota; kingdom Metazoa; phylum Chordata; class Actinopteri; order Salmoniformes; family Salmonidae; genus Salvelinus; species Salvelinus fontinalis. The sequence continues at coordinate 2,197,908 of NC_074695.1, read as the reverse complement.
TGGAGCTGTGTTGGGCCAAGTGTAGACACTATAGAGGATGGAGCTGTGTTGGGCCAGGTGTAGACACTATAGAGGATGGAGCTGTGTTGGGCCAAGTGAAGACACCATAGAGGATGGAGCTGTGTTGGGCCAAGTGAAGACACTATAGAGGATGGAGCTGTGTTGGGCCAAGTGCAGACACTACAGTGGATGGAGCTGTGTTGGGCCAGGTGAAGACACCATAGAGGATGGATCTGTGTTGGGCCAAGTGTAGACACTATAGAGGATGGAGCTGTGTTGGGCCAGGTGTAGACACTATAGAGGATGGAGCTGTGTTGGGCCAAGTGCAGACACCATAGAGTATGGAGCTGTGTTGGGCCAGGTGTAGACACTATAGAGGATGGAGCTGTGTTGGGCCAGGTGAAGACACTATAGAGGATGGAGCTGTGTTGGGCCAAGTGCAGACACTATAGAGGATGGAGCTGTGTTGGGCCAAGTAAAGACACCATAGAGTATGGAGCTGTGTTGGGCCAAGTGAGGACACTATAGAGGATGGAGCTGTGTTGGGCCAGGTGTAGACACTATAGAGGATGGAGCTGTGTTGGACCAGGTGTAGACACTATATAGGTTGGAGCTGTGTTGGACCAGGTGCAGACACTATAGAGGATGGAGCTGTGTTGGGCCAGGTGCAGACACTATAGAGTATGGAGCTGTGTTGCGCCAAGTGCAGATACTATAGTGGATGGAGCTGTGTTGGGCCAGGTGCAGACACTATAGAGGATGGAGCTGTGTTGGGCCAAGTGCAGACACTATAGAGGATGGAGCTGTGTTGGGCCAGGTGCAGACACCATAGAGGATGGAGCCGTGTTGGGCCAAGTAAAGACACCATAGAGGATGGAGCTGTGTTGGGCCAAGTAAAGACACCATAGAGTATGGAGCTGTGTTGGGCCAAGTGAAGACACCATAGAGTATGGAGCTGTGTTGGGCCAAGTGCAGACACTATAGAGGTTGGAGCTGTGTTGGGCCAAGTGAAGACACCATAGAGTATGGAGCTGTGTTGGGCCAAGTTTAGACACTATAGAGTATGGAGCTGTGTTGGGCCAAGTGAAGACACTATAGAGGATGGAGCTGTGTTGGGCCAGGTTTAGACACTATAGAGGATGGAGCTGTGTTGGGTCAAGTGCGGACACTATAGAGGATGGAGCTGTGTTGGGCCAAGTGCAGACACTATAGAGGATGGAGCTGTGTTGGGCCAAGTGAAGACACCATAGAGTATGGAACTGTGTTGGGCCAAGTGAAGACACTATAGAGTATGGAGCTGTGTTGGGCCAAGTAAAGACACTATAGTGGATGGAGCTGTGTTGGGCCAAGTGCGGACACTATAGAGGATGGAGCTGTGTTGGGCCAAGTGAAGACACTATAGAGGATGGAGCTGTGTTGGGCCAAGTGCAGACACTATAGAGGATGGAGCTGTGTTGGGCTAAGTGAAGACACCATAGAGTATGGAGCTGTGTTGGGCCAAGTGTAGACACTATAGAGTATGGAGCTGTGTTGGGCCAAGTGGAGACACTATAGAGGATGGAGCTGTGTTGGGCCAGGTGTAGACACTATAGAGGATGGAGCTGTGTTGGGCCAGGTGAAGACACCATAGTGGATGGAGCTGTGTTGGGCCAGGTGCAGACACTATAGAGGATGGATCTGTGTTGGGCCAGGTGAAGACACCATAGAGGATGGAGCCGTGTTGGGCCAAGTGAAGACACCATAGAGGATGGAGCTGTGTTGGGCCAAGATAAGACACCATAGAGTATGGAGCTGTGTTGGGCCAAATGAAGACACCATAGAGTATGGAGCTGTGTTGGGCCAAGTGCAGACACTATAGAGGTTGGAGCTGTGTTGGGCCAAGTGAAGACACCATAGAGTATGGATCTGTGTTGGGCCTAGTGAAGACACCATAGAGTATGGATCTGTGTTGGGCCAAGATTAGACACTATAGAGGATGGAGCTGTGTTGGGCCAGGTGCAGACACCATAGAGGATGGAGCCGTGTTGGGCCAAGTGAAGACACCATAGAGGATGGAGCTGTGTTGGGCCAAGTAAAGACACCATAGAGTATGGAGCTGTGTTGGGCCAAGTGAAGACACCATAGAGTATGGAGCTGTGTTGGGCCAAGTGAAGACACTATAGAGGTTGGAGCTGTGTTGGGCCAAGTGAAGACACCATGGAGTATGGAGCTGTGTTGGGCCAAGTTTAGACACTATAGAGTATGGAGCTGTGTTGGGCCAAGTGAGGACACTATAGAGGATGGAGCTGTGTTGGGCCAGGTTTAGACACTATAGAGGATGGAGCTGTGTTGGGCCAAGTGCGGACACTATAGAGGATGGAGCTGTGTTGGGCCAAGTGAAGACACTATAGAGGATGGAGCTGTGTTGGGCCAAGTGAAGACACTATAGAGTATGGAACTGTGTTGGGCCAAGTGAAGACACTATAGAGGATGGAGCTGTGTTGGGCTAGGTGCAGACACTATAGAGGATGGAGCTGTGTTGGGCCAAGTGCAGACACTATAGAGGATGGAGCTGTGTTGGGCCAAGTGAAGACACCATAGAGTATGGAACTGTGTTGGGCCAAGTGAAGACACTATAGAGTATGGAGCTGTGTTGGGCCAAGTGAAGACACTATAGAGGATGGAGCTGTGTTGGGCCAGGTGTTGACACTATAGAGTATGGAGCTGTGTTGGGCCAAGTGAAGACACTATAGAGGATGGAGCTGTGTTGGGCCAAGTGAAGACACTATAGTGGATGGAGCTGTGTTGGGCCAAGTGCGGACACTATAGAGGATGGAGCTGTGTTGGGCCAGGTGTATACACTATAGAGTATGGAGCTGTGTTGCGCCAAGTGCAGACACTATAGTGGATGGAGCTGTGTTGGGCCAAGTGCAGACACTATAGAGGATGGAGCTGTGTTGGGCCAGGTGTAGACACTATAGAGGATGGAGCTGTGTTGGGCCAAGTGCAGACACCATAGAGTATGGAGCTGTGTTGGGCCAAGTAAAGACACTATAGAGGATGGAGCTGTGTTGGGCCAAGTAAAGACACCATAGAGGATGGAGCTGTGTTGGGCCAAGTGTAGACACTATAGAGGATGGAGCTTTGTTGGGCCAGGTGTAGACACTATAGAGGATGGAGCTGTGTTGGGCCAAGTGAAGACACCATAGAGGATGGAGCTGTGTTGGGCCAAGTGCAGACACCATAGAGGATGGAGCTGTGTTGGGCCAAGTGGAGACACTATAGTGGATGGAGCTGTGTTGGGCCAAGTGTAGACACTATAGAGGATGGAGCTGTGTTGGGCCAGGTGTAGACACTATAGAGGGTGGAGCTGTGTTGGGCCAAGTGAAGACACCATAGAGTATGGAGCTGTGTTGGGCCAAGTAAAGACACCATAGAGTATGGAGCTGTGTTGGGCCAAGTGAAGACACTATAGAGGATGGAGCTGTGTTGGGCCAAGTGCAGACACTATAGAGGATGGAGCTGTGTTGGGCCAAGTAAAGACACCATAGAGTATGGAGCTGTGTTGGGCCAAGTGAGGACACTATAGAGGATGGAGCTGTGTTGGGCCAGGTGTAGACACTATAGAGGATGGAGCTGTGTTGGACCAGGTGTAGACACTATATAGGATGGAGCTGTGTTGGGCCAGGTGCAGACACTATAGAGGATGGAGCTGTGTTGGGCCAAGTGCAGACACTATAGAGGATGGAGCTGTGTTGGGCCAGGTGCAGACACCATAGAGGATGGAGCCGTGTTGGGCCAAGTGAAGACACCATAGAGGATGGAGCTGTGTTGGGCCAAGTAAAGACACCATAGAGTATGGAGCTGTGTTGGGCCAAGTGAAGACACCATAGAGTATGGAGCTGTGTTGGGCCAAGTGAAGACACTATAGAGGTTGGAGCTGTGTTGGGCCAAGTGAAGACACCATAGAGTATGGAGCTGTGTTGGGCCAAGTTTAGACACTATAGAGTATGGAGCTGTGTTGGGCCAAGTGCAGACACTATAGAGGATGGAGCTGTGTTGGGCCAGGTTTAGACACTATAGAGGATGGAGCTGTGTTGGGCCAAGTGCGGACACTATAGAGGATGGAGCTGTGTTGGGCCAAGTGCAGACACTATAGAGGATGGAGCTCTGTTGGGCCAAGTGAAGACACCATAGAGTATGGAACTGTGTTGGGCCAAGTGAAGACACTATAGAGTATGGAGCTGTGTTGGGCCAAGTGAAGACACTATAGAGGATGGAGCTGTGTTGGGCTAGGTGCAGACACTATAGAGGATGGAGCTGTGTTGGGCCAAGTGCAGACACTATAGAGGATGGAGCTGTGTTGGGCCAGGTGTAGACACTATAGAGGATGGAGCTGTGTTGGGCCAGGTGTAGACACTATAGAGGATGGAGCTGTGTTGGGCCAAGTGCAGACACTATAGAGGATGGAGCTGTGTTGGGCCAAGTGAAGACACTATAGAGGATGGAGCTGTGTTGGGCCAAGTGCAGACACTATAGAGGATGGAGCTGTGTTGGGCTAAGTGAAGACACCATAGAGTATGGAGCTGTGTTGGGCCAAGTGAAGAACCTATAGAGTATGGAGCTGTGTTGGGCCAAGTAAAGACACTATAGAGGATGGAGCTGTGTTGGGCCAGGTGTAGACACTATAGAGGATGGAGCTGTGTTGGGCCAGGTGAAGACACCATAGTGGATGGAGCTGTGTTGGGCCAGGTGGAGACACTATAGTGGATGGAGCTGTGTTGGGCCAAGTGAAGACACCATAGAGTATGGAGCTGTGTTGGGCCAAGTGAAGACACTATAGAGTATGAAGCTGTGTTGGGCCAAGTGAGGACACTATAGAGGATGGAGCTGTGTTGGGCCAGGTGTAGACACTATAGAGTATGGAGCTGTGTTGGGCCAAGTGAAGACACTATAGAGGATGGAGCTGTGTTGGGCCAGGTGTAGACACTATAGAGGATGGAGCTGTGTTGGGCCAGGTGTAGACACTATAGAGGATGGAGCTGTGTTGGGCCAAGTGAGGACACTATAGAGAATGGAGCTGTGTTGGGCCAAGTGAAGACACTATAGAGGATGGAGCTGTGTTGGGCCAAGTAAAGACACCATAGAGGATGGAGCTGTGTTGGGCCAAGTGTAGACACTATAGAGGATGGAGCTGTGTTGGGCCAGGTGTAGACACTATAGAGGATGGAGCTGTGTTGGGCCAAGTGGAGACACCATAGAGGATGGAGCTGTGTTGGGCCAAGTGGAGACACTATAGAGGATGGAGCTGTGTTGGGCCAGGTGAAGACACCATAGAGGATGGATCTGTGTTGGGCCAAGTGTAGACACTATAGAGGATGGAGCTGTGTTGGGCCAGGTGTAGACACTATAGAGGGTGGAGCTGTGTTGGGCCAAGTGAAGACACCATAGAGTATGGAGCTGTGTTGGGCCAAGTAAAGACACCATAGAGTATGGAGCTGTGTTGGGCCAAGTGAGGACACTATAGAGGATGGAGCTGTGTTGGGCCAGGTGTAGACACTATAGAGGATGGAGCTGTGTTGGACCAGGTGTAGACACTATATAGGATGTAGCTGTGTTGGGCCAGGTGCAGACACTATAGAGTATGGAGCTGTGTTGCGCCAAGGGCAGATACTATAGTGGATGGAGCTGTTTTGGGCCAGGTGCAGACACCATAGAGGATGGAGCTGTGTTGGGCCAAGTGAAGACACTATAGTGGATGGAGCTGTGTTGGGCCAGGTGAAGACACCATAGAGGATGGATCTGTGTTGGGCCAAGTGTAGACACTATAGAGGATGGAGCTGTGTTGGGCCAGGTGTAGACACTATAGAGGGTGGAGCTGTGTTGGGCCAAGTGAAGACACCATAGAGTATGGAGCTGTGTTGGGCCAAGTAAAGACACCATAGAGTATGGAGCTGTGTTGGGCCAAGTGAGGACACTATAGAGGATGGAGCTGTGTTGGGCCAGGTGTAGACACTATAGAGGATGGAGCTGTGTTGGACCAGGTGTAGACACTATATAGGATGGAGCTGTGTTGGGCCAGGTGCAGACACTATAGAGTATGGAGCTGTGTTGCGCCAAGGGCAGATACTATAGTGGATGGAGCTGTGTTGGGCCAGGTGCAGACACTATAGAGGATGGAGCTGTGTTGGGCCAAGTGAAGACACTATAGAGGATGGAGCTGTGTTGGGCCAGGTGAAGACACCATAGAGGAAGGAGCCGTGTTGGGCCAAGTGAAGTAACCATAGAGGATGGAGCTGTGTTGGGCCAAGTAAAGACACCATAGAGTATGGAGCTGTGTTGGGCCAAGTAAAGACACCATAGAGGATGGAGCCGTGTTGGGCCAAGTGAAGTAACCATAGAGGATGGAGCTGTGTTGGGCCAAGTGAAGACACCATAGAGTATGGAGCTGTGTTGGGCCAAGTGCAGACACCATAGAGTATGGAGCTGTGTTGGGCCAAGTGCAGACACTATAGAGGTTGGAGCTGTGTTGGGCCAAGTGAAGACACCATAGAGTATGGAGCTGTGTTGGGCCAAGTTTAGACACTATAGAGTATGGAGCTGTGTTGGGCCAAGTGAAGACACTATAGAGGATGGAGCTGTGTTGGGCCAGGTTTAGACACTATAGAGGATGGAGCTGTGTTGGGCCAAGTGCAGACACTATAGAGGATGGAGCTGTGTTGGGCCAAGTGCAGACACTATAGAGGATGGAGCTGTGTTGGGCCAAGTGAAGACACCATAGAGTATGGAACTGTGTTGGGCCAAGTGAAGACACTATAGAGTATGGAGCTGTGTTGGGCCAAGTGAAGACACTATAGAGGATGGAGCTGTGTTGGGCTAGGTGCAGACACTATAGAGGATGGAGCTGTGTTGGGCCAAGTGCAGACACTATAGAGGATGGAGCTGTGTTTGGCCAGGTGTAGACACTATAGAGGATGGAGCTGTGTTGGGCCAGGTGTAGACACTATAGAGGATGGAGCTGTGTTGGGCCAAGTGCAGACACTATAGAGGATGGAGCTGTGTTGGGCCAAGTGAGGACACTATAGAGGATGGAGCTGTGTTGGGCCAAGTGCAGACACTATAGAGGATGGAGCTGTGTTGGGCTAAGTGAAGACACCATAGAGTATGGAGCTGTGTTTGGCCAAGTGTAGAACCTATAGAGTATGGAGCTGTGTTGGGCCAAGTGCAGACACTATAGAGGATGGAGCTGTGTTGGGCCAGGTGAAGACACCATAGTGGATGGAGCTGTGTTGGGCCAGGTGCAGACACTATAGTGGATGGAGCTGTGTTGGGCCAAGTGAAGACACCATAGAGTATGGAGCTGTGTTGGGCCAAGTCAAGACACTATAGAGTATGGAGCTGTGTTGGGCCAAGTGAGGACACTATAGAGGATGGAGCTGTGTTGGGCCAGGTGTAGACACTATAGAGGATGGAGCTGTGTTGGGCCAGGTGTAGACACTATAGAGGATGGAGCTGTGTTGGGCCAAGTGCAGACACTATAGAGGATGGAGCTGTGTTGGGCCAAGTGAGGACACTATAGAGGATGGAGCTGTGTTGGGCCAAGTGCAGACACTATAGAGGATGGAGCTGTGTTGGGCTAAGTGAAGACACCATAGAGTATGGAGCTGTGTTTGGCCAAGTGTAGAACCTATAGAGTATGGAGCTGTGTTGGGCCAAGTGCAGACACTATAGAGGATGGAGCTGTGTTGGGCCAGGTGTAGACACTATAGAGGATGGAGCTGTGTTGGGCCAGGTGAAGACACCATAGTGGATGGAGCTGTGTTGGGCCAGGTGCAGACACTATAGTGGATGGAGCTGTGTTGGGCCAAGTGAAGACACCATAGAGTATGGAGCTGTGTTGGGCCAAGTCAAGACACTATAGAGTATGGAGCTGTGTTGGGCCAAGTGAGGACACTATAGAGGATGGAGCTGTGTTGGGGCAGGTGCAGACACCATAGAGGATGGAGCTGTGTTGGGCCAGGTGTAGACACTATAGAGTATGGAGCTGTGTTGGGCCAAGTGAAGACACTATAGAGGATGGAGCTGTGTTGGGCCAGGTGTAGACACTATAGAGGATGGAGCTGTGTTGGGCCAAGTGAAGACACTATAGAGGATGGAGCTGTGTTGGGCCAAGTGAAGACACTATAGAGGATGGAGCTGTGTTGGGCCAAGTGAAGACACTATAGAAGATGGAGCTGTGTTGGGCCAAGTGAAGACACCATAGAGTATGGAGCTGTGTTGGGCCAAGTGGAGACACTATAGAGGATGGAGCTGTGTTGGGCCAAGTGAAGACACCATAGAGTATGGAGCTGTGTTGGGCCAAGTGAAGACACTATAGAGGATGGAGCTGTGTTGGGCCAGGTGTAGACACTATAGAGGATGGAGCTGTGTTGGACCAGGTGTAGACACTATATAGGATGGAGCTGTGTTGGGCCAGGTGCAGACACTATAGAGGATGGAGCTGTGTTGGGCCAGGTGAGGACACTATAGAGTATGGAGCTGTGTTGCGCCAAGTGCAGACACTATAGTGGATGGAGCTGTGTTGGGCCAGGTGGAGACACTATAGAGGATGGAGCTGTGTTGGGCCAAGTACAGACACTATAGAGGATGGAGCTGTGTTGGGCCAGGTGAAGACACCATAGAGGATGGAGCCGTGTTGGGCCAAGTGAAGACACCATATAGGATGGAGCTGTGTTGGGCCAAGTGAGGACACCATAGAGTATGGATCTGTGTTGGGCCAAGTGCAAACACTATAGAGGTTGGAGCTGTGTTAGGCCAAGTGAAGACACCATAGAGTATGGAGCTGTGTTGGGCCAGGTGTAGACACTATAGAGGATGGAGCTGTGTTGGGCCAAGTGTAGACACTATAGAGGTTGGAGCTGTGTTAGGCCAAGTGCAGACACTATAGTGGATGGAGCTGTGTTAGGCCAAGTGCAGACACTATAGTGGATGGAGCTGTGTTGGGCCAAGTACAGACACTATAGAGGATGGAGCTGTGTTGGGCCAAGTTAAGAACCATAGAGGATGGAGCTGTGTTGGGCCAAGTGTAGACACTATAGAGGATGGAGCTGTGTTGGGCCAAGTGCAGACACCATAGAGGATGGAGCTGTGTTGGGCCAGGTGAGGACACTATAGAGTATGGAGCTGTGTTGCGCCAAGTGCAGACACTATAGTGGATGGAGCTGTGTTGGGCCAAGTGCAGACACCATAGAGTATGGAGCTGTGTTGGGCCAAGTAAAGACACTATAGAGGATGGAGCTGTGTTGGGCCAATTTAAGAACCATAGAGGATGGAGCTGTGTTGGGCCAAGTGTAGACACTATAGAGGATGGAGCTGTGTTGGGCCAAGTGAAGACACTATAGTGGATGGAGCTGTGTTGGGCCAGGTGCAGACACAATAGAGGATGGAGCTGTGTTGGGCCAAGTGTAGACACTATAGAGGATGGAGCTGTGTTGGGCCAGGTGTAGACACTATAGAGGATGGAGCTGTGTTGGGCCAAGTGAAGACACCATAGAGTATGGAGCTGTGTTGGGCCAAGTGAAGACACTATAGAGGATGGAGCTGTGTTGGGCCAGGTGTAGACACTATAGAGGATGGAGCTGTGTTGGACCAGGTGTAGACACTATATAGGATGGAGCTGTGTTGGGCCAGGTGCAGACACTATAGAGGATGGAGCTGTGTTGCGCCAAGTGCAGACACTATAGTGGATGGAGCTGTGTTGGGCCAGGTGGAGACACTATAGAGGATGGAGCTGTGTTGGGCCAAGTACAGACACTATAGAGGATGGAGCTGTGTTGGGCCAGGTGAAGACACCATAGAGGATGGAGCCGTGTTGGGCCAAGTGAAGACACCATATAGGATGGAGCTGTGTTGGGCCAAGTGAGGACACCATAGAGTATGGATCTGTGTTGGGCCAAGTGCAAACACTATAGAGGTTGGAGCTGTGTTAGGCCAAGTGAAGACACCATAGAGTATGGAGCTGTGTTGGGCCAGGTGTAGACACTATAGAGGATGGAGCTGTGTTGGGCCAAGTGTAGACACTATAGAGGATGGAGCTGTGTTGGGCCAAGTGAAGACACTATAGAGTATGGAGCTGTGTTGGGCCAAGTGAAGACACTATAGAGTATGGAGCTGTGTTGCGCCAAGTGCAGACACTATAGTGGATGGAGCTGTGTTGGGCCAAGTGCAGACACCATAGAGTATGGAGCTGTGTTGGGCCAAGTAAAGACACTATAGAGGATGGAGCTGTGTTGGGCCAATTTAAGAACCATAGAGGATGGAGCTGTGTTGGGCCAAGTGTAGACACTATAGAGGATGGAGCTGTGTTGGGCCAAGTGAAGACACTATAGTGGATGGAGCTGTGTTGGGCCAGGTGCAGACACAATAGAGGATGGAGCTGTGTTGGGCCAAGTGTAGACACTATAGAGGATGGAGCTGTGTTGGGCCAGGTGTAGACACTATAGAGGATGGAGCTGTGTTGGGCCAAGTGAAGACACCATAGAGTATGGAGCTGTGTTGGGCCAAGTGAAGACACTATAGAGGATGGAGCTGTGTTGGGCCAGGTGTAGACACTATAGAGGATGGAGCTGTGTTGGACCAGGTGTAGACACTATATAGGATGGAGCTGTGTTGGGCCAGGTGCAGACACTATAGAGGATGGAGCTGTGTTGCGCCAAGTGCAGACACTATAGTGGATGGAGCTGTGTTGGGCCAGGTGGAGACACTATAGAGGATGGAGCTGTGTTGGGCCAAGTACAGACACTATAGAGGATGGAGCTGTGTTGGGCCAGGTGAAGACACCATAGAGGATGGAGCCGTGTTGGGCCAAGTGAAGACACCATATAGGATGGAGCTGTGTTGGGCCAAGTGAGGACACCATAGAGTATGGATCTGTGTTGGGCCAAGTGCAAACACTATAGAGGTTGGAGCTGTGTTAGGCCAAGTGAAGACACCATAGAGTATGGAGCTGTGTTGGGCCAGGTGTAGACACTATAGAGGATGGAGCTGTGTTGGGCCAAGTGTAGACACTATAGAGGATGGAGCTGTGTTGGGCCAAGTGAAGACACTATAGAGTATGGAGCTGTGTTGGGCCAAGTGAAGACACTATAGAGTATGGAGCTGTGTTGCGCCAAGTGCAGACACTATAGTGGATGGAGCTGTGTTGGGCCAAGTACAGACACTATAGAGGATGGAGCTGTGTTGGGCCAAGTTAAGAACCATAGAGGATGGAGCTGTGTTGGGCCAAGTGTAGACACTATAGAGGATGGAGCTGTGTTGGGCCAAGTGCAGACACCATAGAGTATGGAGCTGTGTTGGGCCAAGTAAAGACACTATAGAGGATGGAGCTGTGTTGGGCCAATTTAAGAACCATAGAGGATGGAGCTGTGTTGGGCCAAGTGTAGACACTATAGAGGATGGAGCTGTGTTGGGCCAAGTGAAGACACTATAGTGGATGGAGCTGTGTTGGGCCAGGTGCAGACACAATAGAGGATGGAGCTGTGTTGGGCCAAGTGTAGACACTATAGAGGATGGAGCTGTGTTGGGCCAGGTGTAGACACTATAGAGGATGGAGCTGTGTTGGGCCAAGTGAAGACACCATAGAGGATGGAGCTGTGTTGGGCCAAGTGAAGACGCCATAGATTATGGAGCTGTGTTGGGCCAAGTGCAGACACTATAGAGGATGGAGCTGTGTTGGGCCAAGTCAAGACACCATAGAGTATGGAGCTGTGTTGGGCCAAGTGCAGACACTATAGAGGATGGAGCTGTGTTGGGCCAAGTGGAGACACCATAGAGTATGGAGCTGTGTTGGGCCAAGTGTAGACACTATAGAGTATGGAGCTGTGTTGGGCCAGGTGTATACACTATAGAGGATGGAGCTGTGTTGGGCCAGGTGAAGACACCATAGTGGATGGAGCTGTGTTGGGCCAGGTGCAGACACTATAGTGGATGGAGGTTTGTTGGGCCAAGTGAAGACACCATAGAGTATGGAGCTGTGTTGGGCCAAGTGAAGACACTATAGAGTATGGAGCTGTGTTGGGCCAAGTGAGGACACTATAGAGGATGGAGCTGTGTTGGGCCAGGTGAGGACACCATAGAGGATGGAGCTGTGTTGGGCCAGGTGTAGACACTATAGTGTATGGAGCTGTGTTGGGCCAAGTGCAGACACTATAGAGGATGGAGCTGTGTTGGGCCAGGTGTAGACACTATAGAGGATGGAGCTGTGTTGGGCCAAGTGCAGACACTATAGAGGATGGAGCTGTGTTGGGCCAAGTGAAAACACCATAGAGTATGGAGCTGTGTTGGGCCAAGTGAAGACACTATAGAGGATGGAGCTGTGTTGGGCCAAGTAAAGACACCATAGAGGATGGAGCTGTGTTGGGCCAAGTGTAGACACTATAGAGGATGGAGCTGTGTTGGGCCAGGTGTAGACACTATAGAGGATGGAGCTGTGTTGGGCCAAGTGCAGACACTATAGAGGATGGAGCTGTGTTGGGCCAAGTGAAAACACCATAGAGTATGGAGCTGTGTTGGGCCAAGTGAAGACACTATAGAGCACAGGTGTCAAACTCATTCCACGGAGGGCCGAGTGTCTGCGGGTTTTCGCTCCACCCTTGTACTTGATTGATGAATTAACATCACTAATTAGTTAGGAACTCCCCACACCTGGTTGTCTAGGGCTTTATTGAAAGGAAAGACCAAAAACCTGCAGACACAAGGCCCTCCGTGGAATGAGTTTGACACCCCTGCTATAGAGGATGGAGCTGTGTTGGGCCAAGTAAAGACACCATAGAGGATGGAGCTGTGTTGGGCCAAGTGTAGACACTATAGAGGATGGAGCTGTGTTGGGCCAGGTGTAGACACTATAGAGGATGGAGCTGTGTTGGGCCAAGTGAAGACACCATAGAGGATGGAGCTGTGTTGGGCCAAGTGCAGACACTATAGAGGATGGAGCTGTGTTGGGCCAAGTGAAGACACTATAGAGGATGGAGCTGTGTTGGGCCAGGTGTAGACACTATAGAGGATGGAGCTGTGTTGGGCCAAGTGAAGACACCATAGAGGATGGAGCTGTGTTGGGCCAAGTGCAGACACCATAGAGTATGGAGCTGTGTTGGGCCAAGTGCAGACACTATAGAGGATGGAGCTGTGTTGGGCCAAGTGAAGACACTATAGAGGCTGAAGCTGTGTTGGGCCAGGTGAAGACACTATAGAGGATGGAGCTGTGTTGGGCCAGGTGCAGACACTATAGAGTATGGAGCTGTGTTGCGCCAAGTGCAGACACTATAATGGATGGAGCTGTGTTGGGCCAGGTGAAGACACTATAGAGGATGGAGCTGTGTTGGGCCAAGTGAAGACACTATAGAGGATGGAGCTGTGTTGGGCTAGGTGCAGACACTATAGTGGATGGAGCTGTGTTGGGCCAAGTGAAGACACTATAGAGGATGGAGCTGTGTCGGGCCAAGTGCACACACTATAGAGGATGGAGCCGTGTTGGGCCAGGTGTAGACACTATAGAGGATGGAGCTGTGTTGGGCCAAGTGAAGACACCATAGAGTATGGAGCTGTGTTTGGCCAAGTGCAGACACTATAGAGGATGGAGCTGTGTTGGGCCAGGTGAAGACACTATAGAGGATGGAGCTGTGTTGGGCTAGGTGCAGACACTATAGTGGATGGAGCTGTGTTGGGCCAAGTGAAGACACTATAGAGTATGGAGCTGTGTTGCGCCAAGTGCAGACACTATAGAGGATGGAGCTGTGTTGGGCCAGGTGAAGACACTATAGAGGATGGAGCTGTGTTGGGCCAAGTACAGACACTATAGAGGATGGAGCTGTGTTGGGCCAGGTGCAGACACCATAGAGGATGGAGCCGTGTTGGGCCAAGTGAAGACACCATAGAGGATGGAGCTGTGTTGGGCCAAGTAAAGACACCATAGAGTATGGAGCTGTGTTGGGCCAAGTGAAGACACCATAGAGTATGGAGCTGTGTTGGGCCAAGTGCAGACACTATAGAGGTTGGAGCTGTGTTGGGCCAAGTGAAGACACCATAGAGTATGGAGCTGTGTTGGGCCAAGTGTAGACACTATAGAGTATGGAGCTGTGTTGGGCCAAGTTCAGACACTATAGAGGATGGAGCTGTGTTGGGCCAGGTGTAGAAACTATAGAGGATGGAGCTGTGTTGGGCCAAGTGCAGACACTATAGAGGATGGAACTGTGTTGGGCCTAGTGAAGACACTATAGAGGATGGAGCTGTGTTGGGCCAAGTGAAGACACCATAGAGTATGGAGCTGTGTTGGGCCAAGTGCAGACACTATAGAGTATGGAGCTGTGTTGGGCCAAGTGAAGACACTATAGAGGATGGATGGAGCTGTGTTGGGCTAGGTGCAGACACTATAGAGGATGGAGCTGTGTTGGGCCAAGTGAAGACACTATAGAGGATGGAGCTGTGTTGGGCCAGGTGTAGACACTATAGAGGTTGGAGCTGTGTTGGGCCAGGTGTAGACACTATAGAGGATGGAGCTGTGTTGGGCCAAGTGTAGACACTATAGAGGATGGAGCTGTGTTGGGCCAAGTAAAGACACTATAGTGGATGGAGCTGTGTTGGGCCAGGTGTAGACACAATAGAGGATGGAGCTGTGTTGGGCCAAGTGAAGACACTATTGAGGATGGAGCTGTGTTGCGCCAGGTGTAGACACTATAGAGGATGGAGCTGTGTTGGGCCAAGTAAAGACACAATAGAGGATGGAGCTGTGTTGTGCCAAGTGCAGACACCATAGAGTATGGAGCTGTGTTGGGCCAAGTGCAGACACTATAGAGGATGGAGCTGTGTTGGGCCAAGTAAAGACACCATAGAGTATGGAGCTGTGTTGGGCCAAGTGAAGACACTATAAAGGATGGAGCTGTGTTGGGGCAGGTGTAGACACTATAGAGGATGGAGCTGTGTTGGGCCAGGTGTAGACACTATAGAGGATGGAGCTGTGTTGGGCCAGGTGCAGACACTATAGAGGATGGAGCTGTGTTGGGCCAGGTGGAGACACTATAGAGTATGGAGCTGTGTTGCGCCAAGTGCAGACACTATAGTGGATGGAGCTGTGTTGGGCCAGGTGCAGACACTATAGAGGATGGAGCTGTGTTGGGCCAAGTGCAGACACTATAGAGTATGGAGCTGTGTTGTGCCAAGTGCAGACACTATAGAGGATGGAGCTGTGTTGGGCCAAGTGAAGACACTATAGAGGATGGAGCTGTGTTGGGCCAAGTGCAGACACTATAGAGGATGGAGCTGTGTTGGGCCAAGAGAAGACACTATAGAGGATGGAGCTGTGTTGGGCCAAGAGAAGACACCATAGAGGATGGAGCTGTGTTTGGCCAAGTGAAGACACCATAGAGTATGGAGCTGTGTTGGGCCAGGTGCAGACACCATAGAGGATGGAGCTGTGTTGGGCCAGGTGCAGACACTATAGTGGATGGAGCTGTGTTGGGCCAAGTGAGGACACCATAGAGGATGGAGCTGTGTTGGGCCAAGTGAAGACACCATAAAGTATGGAGCTGTGTTGGGCCAAGTGCAGACACTATAGAGGATGGAGCTGTGTTGGGCCAAGTGAAAACACTATAGAGGATGGAGCTGTGTTGGGCCAGGTGCAGACACTATAGAGGATGGAGCTGTGTTGGGCCAAGTGCAGACACTATAGAGTATGGAGCTGTGTTGGGCCAAGTGAAGACACTATAGAGGATGGATCTGTGTTGGGCCAAGTAGAGACACCATAGAGGATGGAGCTGTGTTGGGCCAAGTGTAGACACTATAGAGTATGGAGCTGTGTTGTGCCAAGTGCAGACACTATAGAGGATGGAGCTGTGTTGGGCCAAGTGAAGACACTATAGAGGATGGAGCTGTGTTGGGCCAAGTGCAGACACTATAGAGGATGGAGCTGTGTTGGGCCAGGTGCAGACACTATAGTGGATGGAGCTGTGTTGGGCCAGGTGCAGACACTATAGAGGATGGAGCTGTGTTGGGCCAGGTGTAGACACTATAGAGGATGGAGCTGTGTTGGGCCAAGTGCAGACACTATAGAGGATGGAGCTGTGTTGGGCCAAGTGCAGACACTATAGTGGATGGAGCTGTGTTGGGCCAAGTGACGACACTATAGTGGATGGAGCTGTGTTGGGCCAAGTGTAGACACCATAGAGGATGGAGCTGTGTTGGGCCAAGTGAAGACACCATAGAGTATGGAGCTGTGTTGCGCCAAGTGCAGACACTATAGAGTATGGAGCTGTGTTGGGCCAAGTGAAGACACCATAGAGGATGGAGCTGTGTTGGGCCAAGTGAGACACTATAGAGGATGGAGCTGTGTTGGGCCAAGAGTAGACACTATAGAGGATGGAGCTGTGTTGGGCCAAGTGAAGACACCATAGAGGATGGAGCTGTGTTTGGCCAAGTGAAGACACCATAGAGTATGGAGCTGTGTTGGGCCAGGTGTAGACACTATAGAGGATGGAGCTGTGTTGGGCCAAGTGAAGACACCATAGAGGATGGAGCTGTGTTGGGCCAAGTGCAGACACCATAGAGTATGGAGCTGTGTTGGGCCAAGTGCAGACACTATAGAGGATGGAGCTGTGTTGGGCCAAGTTAAGACACCATAGAGTATGGAGCTGTGTTGGGCCAAGTGAAGACACTATAGAGGCTGAAGCTGTGTTGGGCCAGGTGAAGACACTATAGAGGATGGAGCTGTGTTGGGCCAGGTGCAGACACTATAGAGTATGGAGCTGTGTTGCGCCAAGTGCAGACACTATAGTGGATGGAGCTGTGTTGGGCCAGGTGAAGACACTATAGAGGATGGAGCTGTGTTGGGCCAAGTGAAGACACTATAGAGGATGGAGCCGTGTTGGGCCAGGTGTAGACACTATAGAGGATGGAGCTGTGTTGGGCCAAGTGAAGACACCATAGAGTATGGAGCTGTGTTTGGCCAAGTGCAGACACTATAGAGGATGGAGCTGTGTTGGGCCAGGTGAAGACACTATAGAGGATGGAGCTGTGTTGGGCTAGGTGCAGACACTATAGTGGATGGAGCTGTGTTGGGCCAAGTGAAGACACTATAGAGTATGGAGCTGTGTTGCGCCAAGTGCAGACACTATAGAGGATGGAGCTGTGTTGGGCCAGGTGAAGACACTATAGAGGATGGAGCTGTGTTGGGCCAAGTACAGACACTATAGAGGATGGAGCTGTGTTGGGCCAGGTGCAGACACCATAGAGGATGGAGCCGTGTTGGGCCAAGTGAAGACACCATAGAGGATGGAGCTGTGTTGGGCCAAGTAAAGACACCATAGAGTATGGAGCTGTGTTGGGCCAAGTGAAGACACCATAGAGTATGGAGCTGTGTTGGGCCAAGTGCAGACACTATAGAGGTTGGAGCTGTGTTGGGCCAAGTGAAGACACCATAGAGTATGGAGCTGTGTTGGGCCAAGTGTAGACACTATAGAGTATGGAACTGTGTTGGGCCAAGTTCAGACACTATAGAGGATGGAGCTGTGTTGGGCCAGGTGTAGAAACTATAGAGGATGGAGCTGTGTTGGGCCAAGTGCAGACACTATAGAGGATGGAACTGTGTTGGGCCTAGTGAAGACACTATAGAGGATGGAGCTGTGTTGGGCCAAACGAAGACACCATAGAGTATGGAGCTGTGTTGGGCCAAGTGCAGACACTATAGAGTATGGAGCTGTGTTGGGCCAAGTGAAGACACTATAGAGGATGGATGGAGCTGTGTTGGGCTAGGTGCAGACACTATAGAGGATGGAGCTGTGTTGGGCCAAGTGAAGACACTATAGAGGATGGAGCTGTGTTGGGCCAGGTGTAGACACTATAGAGGTTGGAGCTGTGTTGGGCCAGGTGTAGACACTATAGAGGATGGAGCTGTGTTGGGCCAAGTGTAGACACTATAGAGGATGGAGCTGTGTTGGGCCAAGTGAAGACACTATAGTGGATGGAGCTGTGTTGGGCCAGGTGTAGACACAATAGAGGATGGAGCTGTGTTGGGCCAAGTGAAGACACTATTGAGGATGGAGCTGTGTTGGGCCAGGTGTAGACACTATAGAGGATGGAGCTGTGTTGGGCCAAGTGAAGACACTATAAAGGATGGAGCTGTGTTGGGGCAGGTGTAGACACTATAGAGGATGGAGCTGTGTTGGGCCAGGTGTAGACACTATAGAGGATGGAGCTGTGTTGGGCCAGGTGCAGACACTATAGAGGATGGAGCTGTGTTGGGCCAGGTGGAGACACTATAGAGTATGGAGCTGTGTTGCGCCAAGTGCAGACACTATAGTGGATGGAGCTGTGTTGGGCCAGGTGCAGACACTATAGAGGATGGAGCTGTGTTGGGCCAAGTGCAGACACTATAGAGTATGGAGCTGTGTTGTGCCAAGTGCAGACACTATAGAGGATGGAGCTGTGTTGGGCCAAGTGAAGACACTATAGAGGATGGAGCTGTGTTGGGCCAAGTGAAGACACTATAGAGGATGGAGCTGTGTTGGGCCAAGAGAAGACACTATAGAGGATGGAGCTGTGTTGGGCCAAGAGAAGACACCATAGAGGATGGAGCTGTGTTTGGCCAAGTGAAGACACCATAGAGTATGGAGCTGTGTTGGGCCAGGTGCAGACACCATAGAGGATGGAGCTGTGTTGGGCCAGGTGCAGACACTATAGTGGATGGAGCTGTGTTGGGCCAAGTGAGGACACTATAGAGTATGGAGCTGTGTTGGGCCAAGTGAAGACACTATAGAGGATGGATCTGTGTTGGGCCAAGTAGAGACACCATAGAGGATGGAGCTGTGTTGGGCCAAGTGAAGACACTATAGAGGATGGAGCTGTGTTGGGCCAAGTGCAGACACTATAGAGGATGGAGCTGTGTTGGGCCAGGTGCAGACACTATAGTGGATGGAGCTGTGTTGGGCCAGGTGCAGACACTATAGAGGATGGAGCTGTGTTGGGCCAGGTGTAGACACTATAGAGGATGGAGCTGTGTTGGGCCAGGTGCAGACACCATAGAGTATGGAGCTGTGTTGGGCCAAGTGCAGACACTATAGTGGATGGAGCTGTGTTGGGCCAAGTCACGACACTATAGTGGATGGAGCTGTGTTGGGCCAAGTGAAGACACTATAAAGGATGGAGCTGTGTTGGGCCAAGTGAAGACACCATAGAGTATGGAGCTGTGTTGCGCCAAGTGCAGACACTATAGAGTATGGAGCTGTGTTGGGCCAAGTGAAGACACCATAGAGGATGGAGCTGTGTTGGGCCAAGTGAAGACACTATAGAGGATGGATCTGTGTTGGGCCAAGTAGAGACACCATAGAGGATGGAGCTGTGTTGGGCCAAGTGAAGACACTATAGAGGATGGAGCTGTGTTGGGCCAAGTGCAGACACTATAGAGGATGGAGCTGTGTTGGGCCAGGTGCAGACACTATAGTGGATGGAGCTGTGTTGGGCCAGGTGCAGACACTATAGAGGATGGAGCTGTGTTGGGCCAGGTGTAGACACTATAGAGGATGGAGCTGTGTTGGGCCAGGTGCAGACACCATAGAGGATGGAGCTGTGTTGGGCCAAGAGAAGACACCATAGAGGATGGAGCTGTGTTTGGCCAAGTGAAGACACCATAGAGTATGGAGCTGTGTTGGGCCAGGTGCAGACACCATAGAGGATGGAGCTGTGTTGGGCCAGGTGCAGACACTATAGTGGATGGAGCTGTGTTGGGCCAAGTGAGGACACTATAGAGTATGGAGCTGTGTTGGGCCAAGTGAAGACACTATAGAGGATGGATCTGTGTTGGGCCAAGTAGAGACACCATAGAGGATGGAGCTGTGTTGGGCCAAGTGAAGACACTATAGAGGATGGAGCTGTGTTGGGCCAAGTGCAGACACTATAGAGGATGGAGCTGTGTTGGGCCAGGTGCAGACACTATAGTGGATGGAGCTGTGTTGGGCCAGGTGCAGACACTATAGAGGATGGAGCTGTGTTGGGCCAGGTGTAGACACTATAGAGGATGGAGCTGTGTTGGGCCAGGTGCAGACACCATAGAGTATGGAGCTGTGTTGGGCCAAGTGCAGACACTATAGTGGATGGAGCTGTGTTGGGCCAAGTCACGACACTATAGTGGATGGAGCTGTGTTGGGCCAAGTGAAGACACCATAGAGGATGGAGCTGTGTTGGGCCAAGTGAAGACAGCATAGAGTATGGAGCTGTGTTGGGCCAAGTGAAGACACTATAGAGGATGGAGCTGTGTTGGGCCAAGTGAAGACACCATAGAGTATGGAGCTGTGTTGGGCCAAGTGAAGACACCATAGAGGATGGAGCTGTGTTGGGCCAAGTGAAGACACTATAGAGGATGGAGCTGTGTTGGGCCAAGAGTAGACACTATAGAGGATGGAGCTGTGTTGGGCCAAGTGAAGACACCATAGAGGATGGAGCTGTGTTTGGCCAAGTGAAGACACCATAGAGTATGGAGCTGTGTTGGGCCAGGTGCAGACACCATAGAGGATGGAGCTGTGTTGGGCCAAGTGAAGACACCATAGAGTATGGAGCTGTGTTGGGCCAAGTGAAGACACCATAGAGTATGGAGCTGTGTTGGGCCAAGTGAAGACACCATAGAGGATGGAGCTGTGTTGGGCCAAGTGAAGACACTATAGAGGATGGAGCTGTGTTGGGCCAAGAGTAGACACTATAGAGGATGGAGCTGTGTTGGGCCAAGTGAAGACACCATAGAGGATGGAGCTGTGTTTGGCCAAGTGAAGACACCATAGAGTATGGAGCTGTGTTGGGCCAGGTGCAGACACCATAGAGGATGGAGCTGTGTTGGGCCAGGTGAAGACACTATAGAGTATGGAGCTGTGTTGGGCCAAGTGAAGACACCATAGAGGATGGAGCTGTGTTGGGCCAAGTGTAGACACAATAGAGGATGGAGCTGTGTTGGGCCAAGTGAAGACACTATTGAGGATGGAGCTGTGTTGGGCCAGGTGTAGACACTATAGAGGATGGAGCTGTGTTGGGCCAAGTGAAGACACAATAGAGGATGGAGCTGTGTTGTGCCAAGTGCAGACACCATAGAGTATGGAGCTGTGTTGGGCCAAGTGCAGACACTATAGAGGATGGAGCTGTGTTGGGCCAAGTAAAGACACCATAGAGTATGGAGCTGTGTTGGGCCAAGTGAAGACACTATAAAGGATGGAGCTGTGTTGGGGCAGGTGTAGACACTATAGAGGATGGAGCTGTGTTGGGCCAGGTGTAGACACTATAGAGGATGGAGCTGTGTTGGGCCAGGTGCAGACACTATAGAGGATGGAGCTGTGTTGGGCCAGGTGGAGACACTATAGAGTATGGAGCTGTGTTGCGCCAAGTGCAGACACTATAGTGGATGGAGCTGTGTTGGGCCAGGTGCAGACACTATAGAGGATGGAGCTGTGTTGGGCCAAGTGCAGACACTATAGAGTATGGAGCTGTGTTGTGCCAAGTGCAGACACTATAGAGGATGGAGCTGTGTTGGGCCAAGTGAAGACACTATAGAGGATGGAGCTGTGTTGGGCCAAGTGAAGACACTATAGAGGATGGAGCTGTGTTGGGCCAAGAGAAGACACTATAGAGGATGGAGCTGTGTTGGGCCAAGAGAAGACACCATAGAGGATGGAGCTGTGTTTGGCCAAGTGAAGACACCATAGAGTATGGAGCTGTGTTGGGCCAGGTGCAGACACCATAGAGGATGGAGCTGTGTTGGGCCAGGTGCAGACACTATAGTGGATGGAGCTGTGTTGGGCCAAGTGAGGACACTATAGAGTATGGAGCTGTGTTGGGCCAAGTGAAGACACTATAGAGGATGGATCTGTGTTGGGCCAAGTAGAGACACCATAGAGGATGGAGCTGTGTTGGGCCAAGTGAAGACACTATAGAGGATGGAGCTGTGTTGGGCCAAGTGCAGACACTATAGAGGATGGAGCTGTGTTGGGCCAGGTGCAGACACTATAGTGGATGGAGCTGTGTTGGGCCAGGTGCAGACACTATAGAGGATGGAGCTGTGTTGGGCCAGGTGTAGACACTATAGAGGATGGAGCTGTGTTGGGCCAGGTGCAGACACCATAGAGTATGGAGCTGTGTTGGGCCAAGTGCAGACACTATAGTGGATGGAGCTGTGTTGGGCCAAGTCACGACACTATAGTGGATGGAGCTGTGTTGGGCCAAGTGAAGACACTATAAAGGATGGAGCTGTGTTGGGCCAAGTGAAGACACCATAGAGTATGGAGCTGTGTTGCGCCAAGTGCAGACACTATAGAGTATGGAGCTGTGTTGGGCCAAGTGAAGACACCATAGAGGATGGAGCTGTGTTGGGCCAAGTGAAGACACTATAGAGGATGGATCTGTGTTGGGCCAAGTAGAGACACCATAGAGGATGGAGCTGTGTTGGGCCAAGTGAAGACACTATAGAGGATGGAGCTGTGTTGGGCCAAGTGCAGACACTATAGAGGATGGAGCTGTGTTGGGCCAGGTGCAGACACTATAGTGGATGGAGCTGTGTTGGGCCAGGTGCAGACACTATAGAGGATGGAGCTGTGTTGGGCCAGGTGTAGACACTATAGAGGATGGAGCTGTGTTGGGCCAGGTGAAGACACCATAGAGGATGGAGCTGTGTTGGGCCAAGAGAAGACACCATAGAGGATGGAGCTGTGTTTGGCCAAGTGAAGACACCATAGAGTATGGAGCTGTGTTGGGCCAGGTGCAGACACCATAGAGGATGGAGCTGTGTTGGGCCAGGTGCAGACACTATAGTGGATGGAGCTGTGTTGGGCCAAGTGAGGACACTATAGAGTATGGAGCTGTGTTGGGCCAAGTGAAGACACTATAGAGGATGGATCTGTGTTGGGCCAAGAGAAGACACCATAGAGGATGGAGCTGTGTTTGGCCAAGTGAAGACACCATAGAGGATGGAGCTGTGTTGGGCCAAGTGAAGACACTATAGAGGATGGAGCTGTGTTGGGCCAAGTGCAGACACTATAGAGGATGGAGCTGTGTTGGGCCAGGTGCAGACACTATAGTGGATGGAGCTGTGTTGGGCCAGGTGCAGACACTATAGAGGATGGAGCTGTGTTGGGCCAGGTGTAGACACTATAGAGGATGGAGCTGTGTTGGGCCAGGTGCAGACACCATAGAGTATGGAGCTGTGTTGGGCCAAGTGCAGACACTATAGTGGATGGAGCTGTGTTGGGCCAAGTCACGACACTATAGTGGATGGAGCTGTGTTGGGCCAAGTGAAGACACCATAGAGGATGGAGCTGTGTTGGGCCAAGTGAAGACACCATAGAGTATGGAGCTGTGTTGCGCCAAGTGCAGACACTATAGAGTATGGAGCTGTGTTGGGCCAAGTGAAGACACCATAGAGGATGGAGCTGTGTTGGGCCAAGTGAAGACACTATAGAGGATGGAGCTGTGTTGGGCCAAGAGTAGACACTATAGAGGATGGAGCTGTGTTGGGCCAAGTGAAGACACCATAGAGGATGGAGCTGTGTTTGGCCAAGTGAAGACACCATAGAGTATGGAGCTGTGTTGGGCCAGGTGCAGACACCATAGAGGATGGAGCTGTGTTGGGCCAGGTGAAGACACTATAGAGTATGGAGCTGTGTTGGGCCAAGTGAAGACACCATAGAGGATGGAGCTGTGTTGGGCCAAGTGAAGACACTATAGAGGATGGAGCTGTGTTTGGCCAAGAGAAGACACTATAGAGGATGGAGCTGTGTTGGGCCAAGTGAAGACACCATAGAGGATGGAGCTGTGTTTGGCCAAGTGAAGACACCATAGAGTATGGAGCTGTGTTGGGCCAGGTGCAGACACCATAGAGGATGGAGCTGTGTTGGGCCAGGTGAAGACACTATAGTGGATGGAGCTGTGTTGGGCCAAGTGAGGACACCATAGAGGATGGAGCTGTGTTGGGCCAAGTGAAGACACCATAGAGTATGGAGCTGTGTTGGGCCAAGTGCAGACACTATAGAGGATGGAGCTGTGTTGGGCCAGGTGCAAACACTATAGAGGATGGAGCTGTGTTGGGCCAGGTGCAGACACCATAGAGGATGGAGCTGTGTTGGGCCAAGTGCAGACACTATAGAGTATGGAGCTGTGTTGGGCCAAGTGAAGACACTATAGAGGATGGATCTGTGTTGGGCCAAGTGGAGACACCATAGAGGATGGAGCTGTGTTGGGCCAAGTGTGGACACTATAGAGTATGGAGCTGTGTTGGGCCAAGTGCAGACACTATAGAGTATGGAGCCGTGTTGGGCCAGGTGCAGACACTATAGAGGATGGAGCTGTGTTGGGCCAAGTGCAGACACTATAGAGGATGGAGCTGTGTTGGGCCAAGTGCTGACACTATAGAGGATGGAGCTGTGTTGGGCCAGGTGAAGACACTATAGAGGATGGAGCTGTGTTGGGCCAAGTGAAGACACCATAGAGGATGGAGCTGTGTTGGGCCAAGTGAAGACACCATAGAGGATGGAGCTATGTTGGGCCAGGTGCAGACACTATAGAGGATGGAGATGTGTTGGGCCAAGTGCAGATACTATAGAGTATGGAGCTGTGTTGGGCCAAGAGCATACACTATAGAGGATGGAGCTGTGTTGGGCCAAGTGAAGACACTATAGAGCAGGGGTGTCAAACTCATTCCACGGAGGGCCTAGTGTCTGCAGGTTTTTGGTTTTTCCTCTCAATAAAGCCCTAGACAACCAGGTGTGGGGAGTTCCTAACTAATTAGTGATGTTAATTCATCAATCAAGTACAAGGGAGGAGCGAAAACCCGCAGACACTCGGCCCCCCGTGGAATGAGTTTGACACCTGTGCTATAGAGTATGGAGCTGTGTTAGGCCAAGTGCAGACACTATAGAGGATGGGGCTGTGTTGGGCCAAGTGAAGACACTATAGAGGATGGAGCTGTGTTGGGCCAGGTGAAAAACACTATAGAGGATGGAGCTGTGTTGGGCCAGGTGCAGACACCAGCTTACACGCTTAACGTGTCAGTCAGTCAGTGTGTGTGTCTGTCTGTATCCACACCACAGTCAGAGCAGAGACAGGGCTCCCTAGTGCTGCACTGATGAAGCTGTGATCTAGCGGTTAGACCTGGTAATAACCTTTATCATTAAACCACTGTTGGCTTAGTGCCATCATCCATCACATCCATGAATGAGGATTATATTTTATGACAATTTTAATTAACTTCCTGAATTGACCTACTTCCTGGAACGTGGTACGATGGTTGTCTGAGTGTTCTGCCACACTGTGGGGTTGTGGGTGGAGCCAGTTGGGTTGTAAGTAACACTGGTGAATAAGTGGGAGGGGCTATTTGGGCTGTGGGTGGAGTTAGTTGTGGGAGGGGCTATGTACTCACCATGGGTTTGTGGGCAGAGCCACCAGGTCTGTTGTTCTTGCTGACCCAGCGGTTGATGCGGTCGGAGATCCCAGACGCGAATCTGCGAGGTTCCTGTCTGAGGACCCCAGGGCTGCATGGAGCTGCTGCCTGATCCTTTTCAAATAGGCATCTCTTCTTCGAAACCTCATCCAGCAGGAACAGGGTCCTCTGGGCAATGTCGGGAGAACGCAGAGACTCAGACTTCTACAGGATTAGAGACAGGGAGGGTTAGGTTAAGACAGAGAGCGTTAGGTTAAGACAGAGAGCGTTAGGTTAAGACAGAGAGGGTTAGGGTAAGACAGAGAGGGTTAGGGTAAGACAAAGAGGGTTAGGGTAAGACAGAGAGGGTTAGGGTAAGACAGAGAGACAAAGAGGGTTAGGGTAAGACAGAGAGGGTTAGGGTTAGAGACCATTTTAATTTTAATTTAAATTGTTATTCTTTATTTATCCAGGTTAGAGTTATTGAGATAAAATCTATTTTTCAAGAGATACCAAGACAGCATCAGGAGTAACAACATTTGAGACAAATATCAGACATAGGGCTCTATTTTCGGCTGGTGTTTACGGCGATATTGTCAAACGCACTTTAGTTTGCAATTTGGGCATGTAAATACATTCGCACGGGCATTTTCCAGCCCAGGTTATAATATACCTGTCTTATACCAGTCCAGGTTATAATATACCTGTCTTATACCAGCCCAGGTTATAATATACCTGTCTTATACCAGCCCAGGTTATAATATACCTGTCTTATATCAGCCCAGGTTATAATATACCTGTCTTATATCAGCCCAGGTTATAATATACCTGTCTTACACCAGCCCAGGTTATAATATACCTGTCTTATACCAGCCCAGGTTATAATATACCTGTCTTATATCAGCCCAGGTTATAATATACCTGTCTTATACCAGCCCAGGTTATAATATACCTGTCTTATACCAGCCCAGGTTATAATATACCTGTCTTATACCAGCCCAGGTTATAATATACCTGTCTTATACCAGCCCAGGTTATAATATACCTGTCTTATACCAGCCCAGGTTATAATATACCTGTCTTATACCAGCCCAGGTTATAATATACCTGTCTTATACCAGCCCAGGTTATAAAATACCTGTCTTATACCAGCCCAGGTTATAATATACCTGTCTTATACCAGCCCAGGTTATAATATACCTGTCTTATACCAGTCCAGGTTATAATATACCTGTCTTATACCAGCCCAGGTTATAATATACCTGTCTTATATCAGTCCAGGTTATAATATACCTGTCTTATACCAGCCCAGGTTATAATATACCTGTCTTATACCAGCCCAGGTTATAATATACCTGTCTTATACCAGCCCAGGTTATAATATACCTGTCTTATATCAGCCCAGGTTATAATATACCTGTCTTATACCAGCCCAGGTTATAATTTACCTGTCTTATACCAGCCCAGGTTATAATATACCTGTCTTATACCAGTCCAGGTTATAATATACCTGTCTTATACCAGCACAGGTTATAATATACCTGTCTTATACCAGCCCAGGTTATAATATACCTGTCTTATACCAGCCCAGGTTATAATATACCTGTCTTATACCAGCCCAGGTTATAATATACCTGTCTTATACCAGCCCAGGTTATAATATACCTGTCTTATACCAGCCCAGGTTATAATATACCTGTCTTATATCAGTCCAGGTTATAATATACCTGTCTTATACCAGCCCAGGTTATAATATACCTGTCTTATACCAGCCCAGGTTATAATATACCTGTCTTATATCAGCCCAGGTTATAATATACCTGTCTTATATCAGCCCAGGTTATAATATACCTGTCTTATACCAGCCCAGGTTATAATATACCTGTCTTATACCAGCCCAGGTTATAATATACCTGTCTTATACCAGCCCAGGTTATAATATACCTGTCTTATACCAGCCCAGGTTATAATATAACTGTCTTATACCAGTCCAGGTTATAATATACCTGTCTTATACCAGCCCAGGTTATAATATACCTGTCTTATACCAGCCCAGGTTATAATATACCTGTCTTATACCAGCCCAGGTTATAATATACCTGTCTTATACCAGCCCAGGTTATAATATACCTGTCTTATATCAGCCCAGGTTATAATATACCTGTCTTATACCAGTCCAGGTTATAATATACCTGTCTTATACCAGCCCAGGTTATAATATACCTGTCTTATACCAGCCCAGGTTATAATATACCTGTCTTATACCAGCCCAGGTTATAATATACCTGTTTTATACCAGCCCAGGTTATAATATACCTGTCTTATATCAGCCCAGGTTATAATATACCTGTCTTATACCAGTCCAGGTTATAATATACCTGTCTTATACCAGCCCAGGTTATAATATACCTGTCTTATATCAGCCCAGGTTATAATATACCTGTCTTATATCAGCCCAGGTTATAATATACCTGTCTTATATCAGCCCAGGTTATAATATACCTGTCTTATATCAGCCCAGGTTATAATATACCTGTCTTATACCAGTCCAGGTTATAATATACCTGTCTTATACCAGTCCAGGTTATAATATACCTGTCTTATACCAGCCCAGGTTATAATATACCTGTCTTATATCAGCCCAGGTTATAATATACCTGTCTTATATCAGCCCAGGTTATAATATACCTGTCTTATACCAGCCCAGGTTATAATTTACCTGTCTTATACCAGCCCAGGTTATAATATACCTGTCTTATACCAGTCCAGGTTATAATATACCTGTCTTATACCAGCACAGGTTATAATATACCTGTCTTATACCAGCCCAGGTTATAATATACCTGTCTTATACCAGCCCAGGTTATAATATACCTGTCTTATACCAGCCCAGGTTATAATATACCTGTCTTATACCAGTCCAGGTTATAATATACCTGTCTTATACCAGCCCAGGTTATAATATACCTGTCTTATATCAGTCCAGGTTATAATATACCTGTCTTATACCAGCCCAGGTTATAATATACCTGTCTTATACCAGCCCAGGTTATAATATACCTGTCTTATATCAGCCCAGGTTATAATATACCTGTCTTATATCAGCCCAGGTTATAATATACCTGTCTTATACCAGCCCAGGTTATAATATACCTGTCTTATACCAGCCCAGGTTATAATATACCTGTCTTATACCAGCCCAGGTTATAATATACCTGTCTTATACCAGCCCAGGTTATAATATAACTGTCTTATACCAGTCCAGGTTATAATATACCTGTCTTATACCAGCCCAGGTTATAATATACCTGTCTTATACCAGCCCAGGTTATAATATACCTGTCTTATACCAGCCCAGGTTATAATATACCTGTCTTATACCAGCCCAGGTTATAATATACCTGTCTTATATCAGCCCAGGTTATAATATACCTGTCTTATATCAGCCCAGGTTATAATATACCTGTCTTACACCAGCCCAGGTTATAATATACCTGTCTTATACCAGCCCAGGTTATAATATACCTGTCTTATATCAGTCCAGGTTATAATATACCTGTCTTATATCAGCCCAGGTTATAATATACCTGTCTTATACCAGCCCAGGTTATAATATACCTGTCTTATACCAGCCCAGGTTATAATATACCTGTCTTATACCAGCCCAGGTTATAATATACC
This sequence comes from Salvelinus fontinalis, assembly GCF_029448725.1. Classification (NCBI taxonomy): domain Eukaryota; kingdom Metazoa; phylum Chordata; class Actinopteri; order Salmoniformes; family Salmonidae; genus Salvelinus; species Salvelinus fontinalis. The sequence continues at coordinate 2,168,816 of NC_074695.1, read as the reverse complement.
TGTCTTATATCAGCCCAGGTTATAATATACCTGTCTTACACCAGCCCAGGTTATAATATACCTGTCTTATACCAGCCCAGGTTATAATATACCTGTCTTATACCAGCCCAGGTTATAATATACCTGTCTTATACCAGTCCAGGTTATAATATACCTGTCTTATATCAGCCCAGGTTATAATATACCTGTCTTATACCAGCCCAGGTTATAATATACCTGTCTTATATCAGCCCAGGTTATAATATACCTGTCTTATACCAGCCCAGGTTATAATATACCTGTCTTATATCAGCCCAGGTTATAATATACCTGTCTTTTATCAGCCCAGGTTATAATATACCTGTCTTATATCAGCCCAGGTTATAATATACCTGTCTTATATCAGCCCAGGTTATAATATACCTGTCTTATACCAGCCCAGGTTATAATATACCTGTCTTATATCAGCCCAGGTTATAATATACCTGTCTTATATCAGCCCAGGTTATAATATACCTGTCTTATACCAGCCCAGGTTATAATATACCTGTCTTATACCAGCCCAGGTTATAATATACCTGTCTTATATCAGCCCAGGTTATAATATACCTGTCTTACACCAGCCCAGGTTATAATATACCTGTCTTATACCAGCCCAGGTTATAATATACCTGTCTTATACCAGCCCAGGTTATAATATACCTGTCTTATACCAGTCCAGGTTATAATATACCTGTCTTATATCAGCCCAGGTTATAATATACCTGTCTTATACCAGCCCAGGTTATAATATACCTGTCTTATATCAGCCCAGGTTATAATATACCTGTCTTATACCAGCCCAGGTTATAATATACCTGTCTTATACCAGCCCAGGTTATAATATACCTGTCTTATACCAGTCCAGGTTATAATATACCTGTCTTATACCAGTCCAGGTTATAATATACCTGTCTTATACCAGCCCAGGTTATAATATACCTGTCTTATATCAGCCCAGGTTATAATATACCTGTCTTATATCAGCCCAGGTTATAATATACCTGTCTTATACCAGCCCAGGTTATAATTTACCTGTCTTATACCAGCCCAGGTTATAATATACCTGTCTTATACCAGTCCAGGTTATAATATACCTGTCTTATACCAGCACAGGTTATAATATACCTGTCTTATACCAGCCCAGGTTATAATATACCTGTCTTATACCAGCCCAGGTTATAATATACCTGTCTTATACCAGCCCAGGTTATAATATACCTGTCTTATACCAGTCCAGGTTATAATATACCTGTCTTATACCAGCCCAGGTTATAATATACCTGTCTTATATCAGTCCAGGTTATAATATACCTGTCTTATACCAGCCCAGGTTATAATATACCTGTCTTATACCAGCCCAGGTTATAATATACCTGTCTTATATCAGCCCAGGTTATAATATACCTGTCTTATATCAGCCCAGGTTATAATATACCTGTCTTATACCAGCCCAGGTTATAATATACCTGTCTTATACCAGCCCAGGTTATAATATACCTGTCTTATACCAGCCCAGGTTATAATATACCTGTCTTATACCAGCCCAGGTTATAATATACCTGTCTTATACCAGCTTGACTTGTGCTCAGATGGGCGGACATATTTGAGACGTGTCCTTAAGAACAAGATCCAAAGTGCTAATTTCAGGCAGCGCTGATAGGGATATTTAAGACCAACCATCCTTGTTGCACTAGGCCGAGCAGATATTTAAGACCAACCATCCCTGTTGCACTAGGCCGAGCAGATATTTAAGACCAACCATCCCTGTTGCACTAGGCCGAGCAGATATTTAAGACCAACCATCCCTGTTGCACTAGGCCGAGCAGATATTTAAGACCAACCAAAAGCTGGTTCTCGTGGCAACAGTTGGTTATGTCATAAATTTTGACAGCAGAAACGAATCCAGGCTGAATCACATCCGACCGTGATTGGGAGTCCCATAGGGCACACAATTGGCCCAGCGTCGTCCGGGTTTGGCCGGTGTAGGCTGTCATTGTAAATGAGAATTTGTTCTTAACTGACTTGCCTAGTTAAATAAAGGTGAAATAAAATAGAAAATAAATTCAAAAAGTACGCTCGGATCAACTCTTAAAGAGATGGGTGGGGCTAAAGCTTAAGAGGGTGTGAACAATGCTGAATGGGTGGAGACAAAGAAGAGCTCTCCAATAGTAGTACAAAAACATTCAAAGGCCATTTTCTCGAAAGAGAGTTTACAGGTTCATCAATTTTCAAAGGAAAATGACTTTCCCATTGTTCCTCAACTGTAGTGAATGATACACCATGTTGTAGCTCTGAGTCTTTACTTTTATCCAATGGAAAAAACACAATTTCACATTTTTTTACATATGACCGATTTGAAACGGTCGGTCACATATGTGACGTTATATGTGACGTTATATGTGACGTTATATGTGATGTTGTGTGATGTTACGTGTGATGTTACGTGTGATGTTATGTGATGTTGTGTGATGTTATGTGTGATGTTATATGATGTTGTGTGATGTTATGTGATGTTGTGTGATGTTATGTGTGATGTTATATGATGTTGTGTGATGTTATGTGACGTTATGTGTGATGTTATATGTGATGTTACGTGTGATGTTATGTGTGATGTTATATGATGTTGTGTGATGTTATGTGACGTTATGTGTGATGTTATATGTGATGTTACGTGTGATGTCACGTGTGATGTTATGTGTGATGTTATATGATGTTGTGTGATGTTATGTGACGTTATGTGTGACGTTATGTGATGTTGTGTAATGTTATGTGTGATGTTATATGATGTTCTACCTGAGCGGCATGGGCCAGTCTCTCCATCTTCTCCTGGATGGAACGGGATGACACCCTCTGTTTGGAACTACATGGGGACAGGGTTAGAGTCCGAAGTTAGGGGACAGGGTTAGAGTTTAGAGATTAGGGTTACATTTTAGGGTAAGGGGTTACGAACAGGCATTATTATTATATTCTTATAGTGTCAGTATAAAACATGTTAAATGTTCACCAGACTCACTTCCTTTGGAAAGGTGATGCTTTGTCCTGCTCCTCAGTTTGGTCCTGGAAAACACAGATACTGTTATATAACTAGAATTTATAGTTTGTTTCAAAAGCTTTGGGGATATAGCATGTGATACACAAAACTCAATACAGATCATCAAAAAGGCAGTCGTTTCAAAACTCATTTTCAATTGACTAAGGACAACACAAAATCATACAGTCACTTTTCACTAAACTTAATCAGTGTTTCATCTAGAAATACGTTGCAATACATGTTTATATAAAGGGTTAGGTCCAGGCCCTGTGATACATGTTTATATAAAGGGTTAGGTCCAGGCTCTGTGATACATGTTTATATAAAGGGTTAGGTCCAGGCTCTGTGATACATGTTTATATAAAGGGTTAGGTCCAGGCTCTGTGATACGTGTTTATATAAAGTAATTCCCTTTCACAATGCAATGCTCACATTACTTTAGGTATGATTCTCTTCTTATTTGTTAAAATATATTTGACTATTACTTAATCTGACTTCTCTACAGATTTAAAAAACGACATAATGAAAATGTCTGTGAAGAAGAAATATATAAAATATGATTTAAACTGTAATGTACTATTATGATGCCTATTCTGATTTTCCTTCACAGTAAGTAAAACAAAAAGCTGATTGACCAGATCAGAGATGTACTGTACGTACCAAATGCATCCTCTGTACAGTAAAACAACTGCATCCTCTGTACAGTAAAACAACTGCATCCTCTGTACAGTAAAACAACTGCATCCTCTGTACAATAAAACAACTGCATCCTCTGTACAGTAAAACAACTGCATCCTCTGTACAATAAAACTGCATCCTCTGTAAAGTAAAACAACTGCATCCTCTGTACAGTAAAACAACTGCATCCTCTGTACAGTAAAACAACTGCATCCTCTGTACAGTAAAACAACTGCATCCTCTGTACAATAAAACAACTGCATCATTTACATTACATTTACATTTAAGTCATTTAGCAGACGCTCTTATCCAGAGCGACTTACAAGTTGGTGCATTCACCTTATGATATCCAGTTGAACAACCACTTTACAATAGTGCATCTAACTCTTTTAAGGGGGGGGGGGGGGTTAGAAGGATTACTTTATCCTATCCTAGGTATTCCTTAAAGAGGTGGTGTTTCAGGTGTTTCTGGAAGGTGGTGATTGACTCCGCTGACCTGGCTCTGTGATACATGTTTATGTTTATGTACAGTAAAACAACTGCATCCTCTGTACAATGAAACAACTGCATCCTCTGTAAAGTAAAACAACTGCATCCTCTGTACAGTAAAACAACTGCATCCTCTGTACAGTAAAACAACTGCATCCTCTGTACAGTAAAACAACTGCATCCTCTGTACAGTAAACATTTGTTGGGATCTTTTTGATGGTGGACAAAGTTAAAATGTGTTCCATTTTGAGTTTGCATCCCAATATTACACTTTATGTACATCACACGTTTGACAGAGACACCGGCTTTTGTGAGTTTTTTTACATTTAAATAATCTTTATAAATTATGAAAATATGAATAACATTCCACCCATGAGGAAAAGTAGGGTGCTTTGATCATTGACTGCAGGAAAGGGCTATTTAGCAGACTTATTCAAAGCAGAGGTTGAAACCTAAATTATTTTCCAATCATTTCGTTCTGAACAGAATTTCTTTCATTCCGTTCCAATGTTCCGACCAGCAAAATAAAGTTCTGAATCGGTTTGATCCCCGATAAAGTACCGGTTTATTTCGTTCCTTTCTGTTCCTTTTCAAACCTCTGAATATGATGTTTATTTACATTTAGCTTGACATTAAATGACCAATCAGTGTGGATAAAGCAGCTGCTATGGAGTGGGCAAGCTATCTCCTCGTTTTATACATGCGCAATGAACCGACAAGTGAATGCCGCAACAAATACAATTTTATTTGTCACATGCGCCGAATACAACAGGTACAACCTTACCATGAAAGGCTTACTTACAAGCCCTTAACCAACAATGCAGTTTTAAGAAAATAGAGTTACGAAAATATTTACTAAATAAACTAAAGTTAAAAAAAATAACACAATAAAATAACAATATCGAGGCTATATACAGGGGGTACGGGTACCGAGTCAATGTACAGGTTAGTCGAGGTAATTTGTACTTGTAGGTAGGGGTAAAGTGACTATGCATAGATAATAAACAGAGAGTAGCAGCAGTAGTGTAAAAACAAAGGGGGGGGGGGGGGCAATGCAAATAGTCCAGGTGGCCATTTGATCAGCAGTCTTAAGGCTTGGAGGTAGAAGCTGTTAAGGAGCTTTTGGACCTAGACTTGGCACTCCGGTACTGCAGAGAGAACAGTTTATGACTTTTTTGGGGGGGCCTTCCTATAGAGGTAGAGTATAGAGTTCCTGGATGGCAGGAAGCTTGGCCCCATGATGTACTGGGCCGTACGCACTACCCTCTGTAGCAACTTACAGTCGGATGCCGAGCAGTTGCAATGCCAGGCGGTGATGCAACAGGTCAGGATGCTCTTGATGGTGCAGCTGTAGAACTTTTTGAGGATCTGGGGACTCTTACAAAATCTTTTCAGTTTCCTGAGACTGACATTTTTTATTTGTTACTTTACCCCTACCTACATTTGTTACATGTAGGTAGGGGTAAAGTGAATATAGATAACTGTCTTGATATGTTTGCACCATGATAGTTTGTTGGTGATGTGGACACCAAGGAACTTTGAACTTTCGATCTGCACCACTACAGCCCCGTCGATGTTAATGGGGGCCTGTTCGACCCTCCTTTTCCTGTAGTCCACGGTCAGTTCCTTTGTCTTGCTCACATTGAGGGAGAGGTTGTTGTCTTGGCACCACACTGCCAGGTCTCTGACCTCCTCCCTATAGGCTGTCTCATTGTTGTCGGTGAACGTCAGCAAACTTAATGAGAGTGTTGGAGTCGTGCTAGGCCACGCAGTCGTGGGTTAATGAGGTAGTTGGATGGGCTATTTACAGATGGACTATGTACAGGTGCAGTGATCTATGAGCTGCTCTGATAGCTGGTGCTTAAAGTTAGTGAGGGAGATATGAGTCTCCAGCTTCAGTGATTTTTGCAGTTCGTTCCAGTCATTGGCAGCAGAGAACTGGAAGAAAAGGTGGCCAAATGGGGAATTGGCTTTGGCGGGGCTTTACCTAGCAAAGACTTATAGATGACCTGGTGCCAGTGGGTTTGGCGATGAATATGTAGCGAGGGCCAGCCAAAGAGAGCGTACAGGTCGCAGTGGTGGGTGGTATATGGAGCTTTGGTGACAGAACAGATGGCACTGTGATACACTGCATCCAGTTTGCTGAGCACAGTGTTGGAGGCTATTTTGTAGATGACATCGCCGAAATCGAGGATCAGTAGGATGGTCAGTTTTACGAGGGTATGTTTGGCAGCATTAGTGAAGGATGCTTCGTTGCAAAATAGGAAGCCGATTCTAGATTTAATTTTGGATTGGAGATGCTTAACGTCTTATGGCTGGGGGCAGTATTGAGTAGCTTGGATGAATAAGGTGCCCAGAGTAAACTGTCTGCAACTCATGCCCAGTTGCTAATATATGCAATGTATTAGTAGATTTGGATAGAAAACACTCCGAAGTTTCTACAACTGTTTGAATGATGTCTGTGAGTATAACATAACTCATATGGCAAGGAAAAACCTGAGAAAAAATCCAACCAGGAAGTGGGAAATCTGAGGTTTGTATATGTTTTCAACTCTTGGCCTATCGAAGATACAGTGGGATATTGGGCATATTGCACTTCCTAAGGCTTCCACTAGATGTCAACAGTCTTTAGAACCTTGTTTGATGCTTCTACTGTGAAGGAGGGGGGAATGAGGGCTCTTTGAGTCAGTGGTCTGGCAGAGTGCCACGAGCTCAGTCTCGCGCGTTCACGTGAGAGCGAGCTCTGTTCCATTGCATTTCTACAGACAAAGGAATTCTCCTGTTGGAACATTATTGAAGATGTATGTTAAAAACATCCTAAAGATTGATTCTATACTTCATTTGACATGTTTCTACGAACTGTAATATGACTTTTCGTCTGAACTTTTGCCTGGACCTGCCCTCCAAAAGGAGGTATTTGGACATAAATTATGGACTTTATGGAACAAATCAAACATTTATTGTGGAACTGGGATTCCTGGGAGTGCATTCTGAAGATCATCAAAGGTAAGTGAATATTTATAATGCTATTTCTGACATCTGTTGACTCCACAACATGGCGGATTTCTTTATGGTTGTTTTGGTCTCTGAGCGCTGTACTCAGATTATAGCATGGTGTGCTTTTTTCCGTAAAGTTTTTTAGAAATCTGACACAGCGGTTGCATTAAGGAGAAGTGGATCTAAAATTCCATGCATAACAATTGTACCTTTTCGCAAAGTTTATTATGAGTATTTCTGTAAATTGATGTGGCTCTCTGCAAAATCACCGGATGTTTTGGAGGCAAAACATTACTGAACGTAACGCGCCAATGTAAACTCAAATTTTGGGATATAAATATGAACTTTACCGAACAAAACATACATGTATTGTGTAACATGAAGTCCTATGAGTGTCATCTGATGAAGATCATCAAAGGTTAGTGATTAATTCTATCTCCATTTATGCTTTTTGTGACTCCTCTCTTTGGCTGGAAAAATGGCTGTGTTTTTCTGTGAATAGGTGCTGACCTAACATAATGATATGTTGTGCTTTCGTTGGTGGGAAGTTTTCTTTAAAATTGTGTAAAGTACTTGTATGTCTGAGGAATTTTAATTATGAGATTTATGTTGTTTTGAATTTGGAGCCCTGCACTTTCACTTGCTGTTGTCATATCGATCCTGTTAACGGGATCCCAGCCGTAAGAAGTTAATGTGAGTCTGGAAGGAGAGTTTACAGTCTAGCCAGACACCTAGGTATTTGTAATTGTCCACATATTCTAAGTCAGAACCGTCCAGAGTAGTGATGCTGGACTGGCGGGCAGGTTCGGGCAGCGATCGTTTGAAGAGCATGCATTTAGTTTTACTGGCATTGAAGCTGGTCTGGAGGGTTGTTAACACAGTGTCCAAAGAAGGGCCAGAAGTAACACAGCATGGTGTCGTCTGCATAGAGGTGGATCAGAGAATCACCAGCAGCAAGAGAGACATCATTGATGTATACAGAGAAGAGAGTCGGCCCGAGAATTGAACCCTGTAGCACCCCCATAGAGACTGCTAGAGGTCCTGACAACAGGCCCTCCGATTTGACACACTGAACTCTATCAGAGAAGTAGTTGGTGAACCAGGCGAGGCAGTACATTGAGAAACCAAGGCTGTTGAGTCTGCCGATAAGAATGTGGTGATTGACAGAGTCGAAAGCCTTGGTCAGGTCGATGAATACAGCTGCACAGTATTGTCTGTTATCGATGGAGGTTATGATATCGTTTAGGACCTTGAGCGTCGCTGAGGTGCACCCATGACCAGCTCGGAAACCAGATTGCATAGCGGAGAAGGTACGGTGGGATTCGAAATGGTCGGTAATCTTTTTGTTAACTTGGCTTTCGAAGACCTTAGAAAGGCAGGGTAGGATAGATATAGGTCTGTAGCAGTTTGGATCTAGAGTGTCTCCCGCTTTGAAAAAGGGGGATGACCGCAGCAGCTTTCCAATCTTTGGGAATCTCAGACAATGGGAAAAAGAGGAGATCATTTTGGGATGATAATTTTAGAAAGAGAGGGTCCCCATTGTCTAGCGTGGCTGATTTGTAGGGGTCCAGATTTTGCAGCTCTTTCAGAACATCAGCTATCTGGATTTGGGTGAAGGAAAAATGGGGGAGGCTTGGGCGAGTTGCTCTGGGGGGTGCAGGGCTGTTGACCGGGGTTTGGGGTAGCCAGGTGGAAAGCATGGCCAGTCGTAGAAAAATGCTTATTGAAATTCTCAATTATAGTGGATTCATCGGTGGTGACAGTGTTTCCTAGCCTCAGTGCAGTGGGCAGCTGGGAGGAGGTGCTCTTATTCTCCATGGACTTTACAGTGTCCCAGAACTTTTTTGGAGTTTGTGCCACAGCACGCAAATTTCTGTTTGAAAAAGCTAGCCTTAGCATTCCTAACTGCCTGTATATATTGGTTCCTAACTTCCCTGAAAAGTTGCATATCACGGGGGCTATTTGATGCTAATGCAATACGCCACAGGATGTTTTTCTGCTGGTCAAGGGCAGTCAGGTCTGGAGGGAACCACAGGCTATATCTGTTCCTGGTTTAAAAAAAAAATGGAATGGGGCATTCTTATTTAAGATGGTGAGGAAGGCACTTTTAAAGAATAACCAGGCATCCTCTACTGACGGGATGAGGTCAATATCATTCCAGGATACCCGGGCCAGGTTGATTAGAAAGGCTTGCTCGCAGAAGTGTTTTAGGGAGTTTGACAGTGATGAGGAGTGGTTGTTTGACCGCAGACCCATTACAAATGCAGGCAATGAGGCAGTGATCGCTGAGATCCTGGTTAAAAACAGCAGAGGTGTATTTGGAGTGCAGGTTGGTTAGGATGATATCTATGAGGGTGCCTGTGTTTACAGATTTGGGGTTGTACCTGGTAGGTTCATTGATCATTTGTGTGAGATTGAGGGCATCAAGCTTAGATTGTAGGATGGCCGGAGTGTTAAGCATGTCCCAGTTTATGTCACCTAACATCACGAGCTCTGAAGATAGATGGGGGGCAATCAATTCACATATGGTGTCCTGGGCACAGCTGGGGACAGAGGGTGGTCTATAGCAAGCGGCAACAGTGAGAGACTTGTTTCTGGAAAGGTGGATTTTTAAAAGTAGAAGCTCGAATTGTTTGGGTACAGACCTGGATAGTAAGACAGAACTCTGCAGGCCATCTCTGCAGTAGATTGCAACTCCGCCGTATTTGGTAGTTCTATCTTGTCTGAAAATGTTATAGTTAGGGATGGAAATGTCAGGGTTTTTGGTGGTCTTCCTAAGCCAGGATTCAGACACGGCTAGGAAATCCGGATTGCCAGAGTGTGCAAAAGCAGTGAATAAAACAAACTTAGGGAGGAGGCTTCTGATGTTAACATGCATGAAACAAGGCTTTTACGGTTACAGAAGTCAACAAAAATGAGAGCACCTGGGGAATAGGAGTGGAGCTAGGCACTGCAGGTCCTGGATTAACCTCTACATCACCAGAGGAACAGAGGAGGAGAGGAGGATAAGGGTACGGCAAAAGGCTATAAGAACTGGTCGTCTCGTACGTTCGGAACAGAGAGTAAAAGGAGCAGGTTTCTGGGCACGGTAGAATAGATTCAAGGCATAATGTAGAGACAAAGGTATGGCAAAATAGGTATAGTGGCCCAAGAAATTGGCCGATGGATCTCTTCAGTTAACAGTTCGATATGCTCTAGACAGCTAGCAGGCCGCCGTTAGCAGGCTAGCAGATGGGCATTCAGGGGACGTCGCGACGTTGTAGCCAGTTGAAGAACCCCCTCGGGCAGATTACATCGGTAGTCCAGTCGTGAAGGATCGGTGGGGCTCCGAACCGGCAGTAAAAAGGGGTCCAGGCCAATTGGCAAAATAGGTATTGTAGCCCAGGAGTTGCTGATGGACCTCTTCAGCTAGCCGGGAGATGGGCCTACCATGGGCTAGCTCCAGGCTAATTGGTGCTTGCTTCGGGACAGAGACGGTAGCCAGAAGTAGCCACTCGGATTGCAGCTAGCTAGCTGAGATGATCCAGGTGAAAAGGTTCAGAGCTTGCGGTAGGAATCCGGGGATATGGAGAGAAAATAAGAATTATTATTATTATTATTTATTTATTATTATTAAATATTTATCATTATTTACAATGACGGCCTACCCCAGCTAAACCCTAACCCGGATGGCGCTTGGCCAAGTGTGCGCCGCCCTATGGGACCCCTCATCACATCCGGTTGTGATACAGCCTGGAACTGAACCAGGGTCTGTAAGACGCCTCTAGCACTGAGATGCAGTGCCTTAGACCGCTGTGCCACTCGGGAGGTTCAGCGTGGCAGATATTGTTTTTCTACCCTTACTACCCGGGGGCATCAGGAAGTGCAGGATCCAGTTGCAGAGGGAGGTGTTTAGTCCCAGGGTCCTTAACTTAGTGATGAGCTTTGAGGGCACTATGGTGTTGAATGCTGGGCTGTAGTCAATGAACAGAATTCTCACATAGGTGTTCATTTTGTCCAGGTGGGAAAGGGCAGTGTGGAGTGCAATTGGGATTGCATCATCTGTTGATCTGTTGGGGCGGTATGCGAATTGGATGGGTCTAGGCTCCCCAGGATGATGGTATTGATGCGAGCCATGACCAGCCTTTCAAAGCACTTCATGGCTACGGACATAAGTGCTAGTCATTTAAGACGGTTACCTTCGCTTTCTTGGGCACATGGAGTATGGTGGTCTGCTTGAAACGTTGGTATTACAGACTCGGTCAGGGAGAGGTTGAAAATATCAGTGAAGACACTTACCAGTTGGTTAATGCTGAGTACACGTCCCGGTAATCCGTCTGGCCCCGCTCAGTTTTCTCACGCAATTGCATAGCATATTCATCTTCTGCACATCTACCATTCCAGTGTTTAATTGCTATATTGTAATTACTTCGCCATAATGGCCTATTTATTGCCTTACCTCCCTTATCTTACCTCATTTCCACACACTGTATATAGACTGTTCTACTCTATGTTTGTTTATTCCATGTGTAACTCTGTGTTGTTGTTTGTGTCGCACTGCTTTGCTTTATCTTGGCCAGGTCGCAGTTGTAAATGAGAACTTGTTCTGGCCTACCTGGTTAAATAAAGGTTAAATAAAAAATACAAAAAATATATAGAAATGTTGAGCAACATGAGCTCATGGGCTCTCATGAAGTGTTTGATTAGATTTTAAATTACATTTGTATTGATGTCAGAGTGATTAGAGGGACAACAGAGTGCTGAGGACCAGGCAGTTAGAATGTTTGGTAGGCTACTAATGACCATCAGCAGCATCAGAGCTTGGAGAAGCCTAATTACAGACTAAATGTTCACGTGGAATTTGACTGCCATCATGACTGGCAGTAATACGGTCACTGTAACAGTCCACCCCATTGGGTATCTCACCGCACAGATTAAAAGTACATTTACATTATAAAACTTCTGACAGACAATGTCTTTATAGAACTCCCAGAAGGCATGAACTATAGAGTCCTTTTCTTTTACATTTAAGATTTGACTCTTCTGTTGTGCTGTCGAATTTGTGAATTTTGTCTCTTGTATAATTAGTTTATACTGGATTAAGTTTACCGTTTTGTTAACTGTAATTTCATTAGTTATGTTCCAAAACTCCCTCCATCTTGTGCCTATATCAGTTATTTTTAAGTCTGATTTCAGTACTTCATATTTTTTTCTAAGAGATTGTCATTTGGCTTTCTGCAAGGTTTTGTATGTCTTACCAATCATATGAGTGTATTTTTCTTTGTCAAATAGGATTCCCTCAACATCGCTCTGATGTCCAAAAGCTTTCTGGATGAAATTTGATGATATAAAACATATAAGTTGCAAATATTGGCCAGTCCAAAATGTATTTTTTAATTCTGTCATGGAAAAAATTATATTTCCTGTTACCAAGTCATTTCCAGTTTCAATGCCTTTAATTTTCCATGTAGACCAATGGATTGTTCTATAGGGTTGTGTTTTTAGGGTTATTGTAGAATCCATTTCATGAAGTTAATTTTCTTAGCTCCATCCTTTGAAAACAAACACGTGAAAAGATTCTGGGGATGAGCATGCTTCAATATTTACCCATTCTTCCTCTTTAGTGCATTTAACATTATGTTGCAAGTAAAAGCTTTGGTGGCGAGCACAATTCCAAATCTGGAAGATTAAACCCACCCTCAGATTTAGGTACATATAAAACTTCCCTTTTAATTCTATGAGTTTATTTGCCCATATGAAGTCTGTAATGGCCGAGTGTACGTTTTGTATGTTCAGTCCATTTTAATGAGCAGTGCAAGTGTATAGCCTAATGTGAAAACAGCGTAATATTCTGTAATTTACAGTACTGTACCATATTACATTCAAAGGACAATTTTGAAATGTTAGATTTTTTTGCTATTGGATTAACTGGTTGTTAAAATAACTAAATTGAGAAGATATCATTATGTTTTGGTGATTAAATCAACAGTGATTAAATCAATGTTCTAATGGTATTTCACAGTAAATGTATATTTTGGATTAATGGTTATGTGGTGAAATATGTTTTCATGGCAACAAAGACTAGTCTTAACTAGTCTTGCCTAGTTAATTTAAAAAAAATTCGAACAAAATTAATGCACAATATGAGTCGTTTCAGGTTTTAGTTTTAGTTTAAAAAAATTCATACATACACCAAAGCGATAGAAAAATCATATTTTTTATATCATAAACCCCTGACCTTTAACCCAAACTGTAACTCACCGAGCTACTGGGTTCAAATGTCTTGGAGGCCATCCGGACGCTGGCACTAAGAGAGAGAGACACAGAGAGAGAGAGAGAGAGAGAGAGGGAGATGGAGAGGAGAGAGAGAGAGGGAGAGAGAGAGAGAGAGAGAGAGAGAGAGAGGAGAGAGATGGAGAGGAGAGATAGAGACATTGAAAGGATAGAGAGGAGAGATTGGGAGGAGAGAGAGATTGAAAGACAAAGTTGGAGAAAATAAAAGATAATTGATCATCAAACATAACAGCCATGATGTAGCAAGCATCACAGTCAGAGGTGTGTATGTTAGAGCTCTGCTACCCGACCTGAACCCGACATTATACATCGGCATAGGGGGTAGGGCCTGTTTTTTTCATCAATATCTGGTCTGATTTATTAATTCAACCATTTTAAAAACAAGCACACATAGAACTTGAAAAAGACATACATGCATGCACATGAGTACAATCATTGAGGATAACACAAAGTCTGGGACTTATTTCCATTGTGGTCCTCTTTAGACAAGATGGCAAGATCCAACACAGAGAGATAATAAAACATAAAAACAAAGAAGAACATCCATCTCATCATTGCAAGAAAGTACCTTATCCAGCACCTGTTTCGGCACATATGATCAAGACCTGGTCGTCCCTAACATGGAACATAATATAGAACACTAATAGAACTACATCAATGTAAAAACGGCACACCTAGCCTACATATCAATACACACAAACTACATTACCCAGGTATCAATACACACAAACTACAGTACCTACATATCAATACACACAATCTACAGTACCTAGGTCAAATAGGGGAGATGCATTTTGCCGTGAAGTGTTGCTGAATCTGTTTTTTAAAACCAGGTTTTCTGTTCATTTGAGCAATATGAGCTGGAAGAGAGTTTCATGCAATAATGCCTCTATATAATACGGTACACTTTTTTGAATATGTTCTGGATTTGGGGACTGTGAAAAGACCCCTGGTGGCATGTCTGGTGGGGTAAGTGTGTGTGTCAGAGCTGTGTGTAAGTTGACTATGCAAACAATTAGGGATTTTCAACACATGAATGTTTCTTATAAAAAGAAGAAGTGATGCAGTCAGTCTCTCCTCAACTCTTAGCCAAGAGAGACTGGCTGCATAGTATTTATATCAGCCCTCTGATTAAAATGAAGAGTAAGACGTGCTGCTCTGTTTTGAGCCAGCTGCAGTTTAACTAAATCTAATTGTATTTGTCACATGCGCCGAATACAACAGGTACAACCGTGACAGTGAAATGCTTCTTAACCAACAAAGTTTTAAGAAGTTTTAAGAAAAAAAAGTTAAGTAAAAATTGAAAATAAAAGTTACAAATAATTAAACAGCAGCAGTAAAATAACAATAGCGAGGTTACAGTTGAAGTTTACATGCAATTAGGTTGGAGTCATTAAAACTTGTTTTTCAACCACTCCACAAATGTCTTGTTAACAAACTATAGTTTTGGTAAGTCGGTTAGGACATCTACTTTGTGCTTGACACAAGTAATTTTTCCAACAATTGTTAACAGACAGATTATTTCACTGTATCACAATTCCAGTGGGACAAAAGTTTACATACACTAAGTTGACTGTGCCTTTAAACAGCTTGGAAAATTCCAGAAAATAATGTCATGGCTTTAGAAGCTTCTGATAGGCTAATTGACATAATTTGAGTCAATTGGAGGTGTACCTGTGGAAGTATTTCAAGGCCTACCTTCAAACTCAGTGCCTCTTTGCTTGACATCATCGGAAAATCAAAAGAAATCAGCCAAGACCTCAAAAAAAAATGGTAGACCTCCACAAGCCTGGTTTACCTTGGGAGCAATTTCCAAACGCATGAAGGTACCACGTTCATCTGTACAAACAATAGTACGCAAGTATAAACACCATGGGACCACGCAGCCATCATACCGCTCAGGAAGGAGACGCGTTCTGTCTCCTAGAGATGAACGTACTTTGGTGCGAAAAGTGCAAATCAATCCCAGAACAACAGCAAAGGACCTTTTTAATTTTTAAACATTTATTTTCACCTTTATTTAACCAGGTGGCCAGTTGAGAACACGTTCTCATTTACAACTGTGACCTGGCCAAGATAAAGCAAAGCAGTGCGACACAAACAAAACAGAGTTACACATGGAATAAACAAACGTATAGTCAATAACACAATAGAAAAAGTCTATATAACTTGCAGACTTGTTTACGTGCTGCTGTGCGTTTTGTTGCCAACCTTACTTTGCTACCTGGCAACTTTACGGTTTTTACTTTTTAATTACCGTTTATATTTTTTGTTTTTCCCTCACTCTTTTTTCATTCAACTTTTTCACTCCGAACGCTTTATCTGGAAGTGGTTCGTCAGGACTTCCACCAGCCGAAGCTAAGTAGTAACATTAACATGATGTCTTCTAATTGCAGTCGCTGTACTCATAATATACAGGAGAACGATCGCCTTATGGCGAGGATAGCCGTGCTGCAACCCCAGCTTCAGACGCAATCGTTAGGCAAGGGTAATTTCAGTGTAGGAAAGTATGAAACAGCGTCTGTGCCACCAGTAAGTACAGATACTAACATTAGTATAAATCCCCCCGCACAGTCCCCGCAGCCGGACAACTTTCTCATGGCTTCTGGAGGGAAATGCTGTAGGAATGCTCAACCGGTGTCGCTCATTCAGCCGACAGAAACTTTCAACCGGTTCTCCCCATTAAGCAGCGAGTCGGAGTCAGAGGCCAAGCCTTCTCTGGTCTCTAACTCCTCCCGTTACGGGGTCTGAGACGCCGAAGATTCCCACCATTAGCTCTGACAAATTGAAAACGCTAGTCATTGGCGACTCCATTACCCGCAGTATTAGACTTAAAACGAATCATCAGGCGATCATACACTGTTTACCACGGGGCAGGGCTACCGACGTTAAGGCTAATCTGAAGATGGTGCTGGCTAAAGCTAAAACTGGTGAGTGTAGAGAGTATAGAGATATTGTTATCCACGTCGGCACCAACGATGTTAGGATGAAACAGTCAGAGGTCACCAAACGCAACATAGCTTCAGCGTGTAAATCAACTAGAAAGATGTGTCGGCATCGAGTAATTGTCTCTGGCCCCCACCCAGTTAGGGGGAGTGATGAGCTCTACAGCAGAGTCTCACAACTCAATCGCTGGTTGAAAACTGTTTTCTGCCCCTCCCAAAAGATAGAATTTGTAGATAATTGGCCCTCTTTCTGGGACTCACCCACAAACAGGACCAAGCCTGGCCTGGTGAGGAGTGACAGACTCCATCCTAGCTGGAGGGGTGCTCTCATCTTATCTACGAACATAGACAGGGCTCTAACTCCCCTAGCTCCACAATGAAATAGGGTGCAGGCCTGGCAGCAGGCTGTTAGCCAGCCTGCCAGCTTAGTGGAGTCTGCCACTAGCACAGTCAGTGTAGTCAGCTCAGCTATCCCCATTGAGACCGTGTCTGTGCCTCGACCTAGGTTGGGCAAAACTAAAGATGGCGGTGTTCGCCTTAGCAATCTCACTAGAATAAAGACCTCCTCCATTCCTGCCATTATTGAAAGAGATCGTGATACATCACATCTCAAAATAGGGTTACTTAATGTTAGATCCCTCACTTCAAAGGCAGTTATAGTCAATGAACTAATCACTGATCATAATCTTGATGTGATTGGCCTGACTGAAACATGGCTTAAGCCTGATGAATTTACTGTGTTAAATGAGGCCTCACCTCCTGGTTACACTAGTTACCATATCCCCTGTGCATCCCGCAAAGGCCGAAGTGTTGCTAACATTTACGATAGCAAATTTCAATTTACAAAAACCCCCGACGTTTTTGTTTTTTGAGCTTCCAGTCATGAAATCTATGCCGCCTACTCAAGCGCTTTTTATAGCTACTGTTTACAGGCCTCCTGGGCCATATACAGCGTTCCTCAATAAGTTGCTATCGGACCTTGTAGTCATAGCAGATGATATTCCAATTTTTGGTTACTTTAATATTCACATGGAAAAGTCCACAGACTCACTCCAAAAAGGCTTTCGGAGCTTCATCGACTCAGTGGGTTTTGTCCAACATGTCTCTGGACCTACTCACTGCCACAGTCATACTCTGGACCTAGTTTTGTCCCATGGAATAAATGTTGTGGATCTTAATGTTTTTCTCATAATCCTGGACTATCGGACCACCATTTTATTACGTTTGCAATCGCAACAAATAATCTGCTCAGACCCCAACCAACGAGCATCAAAAGTCGTGCTATAAATTCTCAGACAACCCAAAGATTCCTTGATGCCCTTTCAGACTCCCTCTGCCTATCCAAAAATCAGTTAATTAAACACCTAACTGAGGAACTCAATTTAACCTTGCGCAATACCCTAGATGCAGTTGCACCCGTAAAAACGAAAAACATTTGTCATAAGAAACTAGCTCCCTGGTATACAGAAAATACCCGAGCTCTGAAGCAAGCTTCCAGAAAATTGGAACGGAAATGGAGCCACACCAAACTGGAAGTCTTCCGACTAGCTTGGAACGACAGTACCGTGCAGTATCGAAGAGCCCTCACTGCTGCTCGATCATCCTATTTTTCTAACTTAATTGAGGAAAATACGAACAATCCTACACTTATTTTTGATACTGTCCCAAAGCTAACTAAAAAGCAGCATTCCCCAAGAGGATGGTTTTCACTTCAGCAGTAATAAATTCATGAACTTCTTTGAGGAAAAGATCATGATCATTAGAAAGCAAATTACGGACTCCTCTTTAAATCTGCGTATTCCTCCAAAGCTCAGTTGTCCTGAGTCTGCACAACTCTGCCAGGACCTAGGATCAAGGGAGAAACTCAAGTGTTTTAGTACTATATCTCTTGACACAATGATGAAAATAATCATGGCCTCTAAACCTTCAAGCTGCATACTGGACCCTATTCCAACTAAACTACTGAAAGAGCTGCTTCCTGCGCTTGGCCCTCCTATGTTGAACATAATAAACGACTCAGCCAATATAAAAAACTATCGGCCTATATCGAATCTTCCATTCCTCTCAAACATTTTTGAAAAAGCTGTTGCGCAGCAACTCACTGCCTTCCTGAAGACAAACAATGTATACAAAATGCTTCAGTCTGGTTTTAGACCCCATCATAGCACTGAGACTGCACTTGTGAAGGTGGTAAATTACCTTTTAATGGTGTCAGACTGAGGCTCTGCATCTGTCCTCGTGCTCCTAGACCTTAGTGCTGCTTTTGATACCATCGATCACCACATTCTTTTGGAGAGATTGGAAAACCAAATTGGTCTACACGGACAAGTTCTGGCCTGATTTAGATCTTATCTGTCGGAAAGATATCAGTTTGTCTCTGTGAATGGGTTGTCCTCTGACAAATCAACTGTAAATTTCGGTGTTCCTCAAGGTTCCGTTTTAGGACCACTATTGTTTTCACTATATATTTTACCTCTTGGGGATGTCATTCGAAAACATAATGTTAACTTTCACTGCTATGCGGATGACACACAGCTGTACATTTCAATGAACCATGGCGAAGCCCCAAAATTTCCCTCGCTAGAAGCCTTTGTTTCAGACATAAGGAAGTGGGTGGCTGCAAACTTTCTACTTTTAAACTCGGACAAAACAGAGATGCTTGTTTTAGGTCCCAAGAAACAAAGAGATCTTCTGTTGGATCTGACAATTAATCTTGATGGTTGCACAGTCGTCTCAAATAAAGCTGTGAAGGACTTCGGCATTACTCTAGACCCTGATCTCTCTTTTGACAAACATATGAAGACTGTTTCAAGGACAGCTGTTTTCCATCTACGTAACATTGCAAAAATCAGAAACGTTCTGTCCAAAAATGATGCAGAAAAATTAATCCATGCTTTTGTTACTTCTAGGTTAGACTACTGCAATACTCTACTTTCCTGCTACCCGGATAAAGCACTAAATAAACTTCAGTTAGTGCTAAATACGGCTGCTAGAATCCTGACTAGAACCAAAAAATTTGATCATATTACTCCAGTGCTAGCCTCCCTACACTGGCTTTCTTTTAAGGCAAGGGCTGATTTCAAGGTTTTACTGCTAACCTACAAAGCATTACATGGGCTTGCTCCTACCTATTTTTCCGATTTGGTCCTGCCGTACATACCTACACGTACGCTACGGTCACAAGATGCAGGCCTCCTAATTGTCCCTAGAATTTCTAAGCAAACAGCTGGAGGCAGGGCTTTCTCCTATAGAGCTCAATTTTTATGGAATGGTCTACCTACCCATGTGAGAGACGCAGACTCAACCTCTCAGTTGAGTCTCAACCTTTAAGTCTTTACTGAAGACTCGTCTCTTCAGTAGGTCATATGATTGAGTGTAGTCTGGCCCAGGAGTGTGAAGGTGAACGGAAAGGCTCTGGAGCAACGAACCGCCCTTGCTGTCTCTGCCTGGCCGGTTTGCCTCTCTCCACTGGGATTCTCTGCCTCTAACCCTATTACAGGGGCTGAGCCACTGGCTTACTGGTGCTCTTCCATGCCGTCCCTAGGAGGGGTGCGTCACTTGAGTGGGTTGAGTCACTGACGTGATCTTCCTGTCTGGGTTGGCGCCCCCCCTTGGTTTGTGCTGTGGTGGAGATCTTTGTGGGCTATACTCTGCCTTGTCTCAGGATGGTAAGTTGGTGGTTGAAGATATCTCTCTAGTGGTGTGGGGGCTGTGCTTTGGCAAAGTGGGTGGGGTTATATCCTGTCTGTTTGGTCCTGTCCGGGGGTATTATTGGATGTGGCCACAGTGTCTCCTGACCCCTCCTGTCTCAGCCTCCAGTATTTATGCTGCAGTAGTTCATGTGCCGGGGGGCTTGGGTCAGTCTGTTATATATGGAGTTCTTATCCGGTGTCTTGTGTGTATTTAAGTATGATCTCTCTAATTCTCTCTTTCTTTCTCTCTCTCTCAGAGGACCTAAGCCCTAGGACCATGCCTCAGGACTACCTGGCATGATGACTCCTTGCTGTCCCCAGTCCACCTGGCCGTGCTGCTGCTCCAGTTAACTGTTCTGCCTGCGGCTATGGAACCCTGACCTGTTCACCGGACGTGCTACCTCTCCCAGACCTGCTGTTCTCAACTCTCTAGAGACAGCAGGAGCGGTAGAGATACTCTCATTGATCAGCTATGAAAAGCCAACTGACATTTACTCCTGAGGTGCTGACTTGTTGCACCCTCGACAACTACTGTTATTATTATAATTTGACCATGCTGGTCATTTATGAGCATTTGAACATCTTGGCCATGAACTGTTATAATCTCCACCCGGCACAGCCAGGAAAGGACTGGCCACACCTCATAGCCTGGTTCCTCTCTAGGTTTCTTCCTAGGTTTTCAAATCGAATCAAAGTTTGTGTCACGTGCGCCGAATACAACAGGTGTAGACCTTACAGTGAAACGCTTACTTACAGGCTCTAACCAATAGTGCGGAAAAAAAGGTATGTTTGTGTGTAGGTAAGTAAAGAAATAAAACAACAGTAAAAATACATTTGAAAAAAGAGTAGCAAGGCTATATACAGACACCGGTTAGTCAGGCTGATTGAGGTAGATGTACATGTAGATATTGCTAAAGTGACTATGCATATATGATGAACAGAGAGTAGCAGAAGCGTAAAAAGAGGGGTTGGCGGGTGGTGGGACACCATGCAGATAGCCCGGTTAGCCAATGTGCGGGAGCACTGGTTGGTCGGCCCAATTGAGGTAGTATGTACATGAATGTATAGTTAAAGTGACTATGCATATATGATTAACAGAGAGTAGCAGCAGCGTAAAAAAGAGGGGTTGGGGGGGATGGGGGGCACACAATGCAAATAGTCCGGGTAGCCATTTGATTACCTGTTCAGGAGTCTTATGTCTTGGGGGTAAAAACTGTTGAGAAGCCTTTTTGTTCTTGACTTGGCACT
Organism: Salvelinus fontinalis; assembly: GCF_029448725.1. Taxonomy (NCBI): domain Eukaryota; kingdom Metazoa; phylum Chordata; class Actinopteri; order Salmoniformes; family Salmonidae; genus Salvelinus; species Salvelinus fontinalis. The sequence continues at coordinate 2,147,442 of NC_074695.1, read as the reverse complement.
GTGGTACCGCTTGCCATGCGGTAGTAGAGAGAACAGTCTATGACTGGGGTGGCTGGGGTCTTTAACAATTTTTAGGGCCTTCCTCTGACACTGCCTGGTATAGAGGTCCTGGATGGCAGGCAGCTTAGCCCCAGTGATGTACTAGGCCGTACACACTACCCTCTGTAGTGCCTTGCGGTCAGAGGCCGAGCAATTGTCGTACCAGGCAGTGATGCCACCAGTCAGGATGCTCTCAATGTTGCAGCTGTAGAAACTTTTGAGGATCTCAGGACCCATGCCAAATCTTTTTAGTTTCCTGAGGGGGAATAGGCTTTGTCGTGCCCTCTTCACGACTGTCTTGGTGCGTTTGGACCATTCTAGTTTGTTTTTGATGTGGACACCAAGGAACTTGAAACTCTCAACCTGTTCCACTACGTCACTGGGCAGCTCACGGCTGTGCTTCCCTTTGTAGTTTGTAATTGTTTGTAAGCCCTCCCAAATCCGACGAGCGTCGGAACCGGTGTAGTACAATTCAATCTTAGTCCTGTATCTTTGCTTTGCCTGTTTGATGGTTCGTCGATGGGCATAGCGGAATTTCTTGTAAGCTTCCGGGTTAGAGGCCAGTTGAAAGCAGCAGCTCTACCCTTTAGCTAAGTGCAGATGTTGCCAGTAATACATGGCTTCTGGTTGGGATATGTACGTACAGTCACTGTGAGGACGACGTCATCAATGCACTTATTGATGAAGTCAGTGACTAATGTGTTGTACTCCTCAATGCCATCGGAAGAATCCTGGAACATATTTCAGTCTGTGCTAGAAAGAGTCCTGTAGCTTAGTATCTGCTTCATCTGACCACTTTCTTGTCGACCGAGTCACTGGTGCTTCCGGCTTTAGATTTTGTTCGTAAGCAGGAATCAGAAGAAAATAATTGTCAGATTTGCCAAATGGATAGCGATGGAGAGATTTGTATGCATCTCTGTATGTGGAGTAAAAGCGGTCTAGAATTTTTTCCCCCTCTGGTTGCACATTTAACATGCTGGTAGAAATGAGGTAAAACTGATTTGAGTTTCTGCATTAAAGTCCCCGGCCACTAGGAGCACCGCCTCTGGATGAGCGCTTTCCTGTTTGCTATACAGCTCATTGAGTGTTGTCCTGTCTGCTTATTGCCTTATACAGCTCATTTAGTGCAGTCTTAGTGCTAGCATCGGTTTGTGGTGGTAAATAGACAGCTACGAAAAATACAGATGAAAACTCTCTTGGTAAATAGTGTGGTCTACAGTTTATCATGAGATACTCTACCTCAGGCGAGCAAAACCTCAAGACTTCCTTAGATTTTGTTCACCAGTTGTTGTTTACAAATATACATAGACCGCCACCCCTTGTCTTACCATTTACATTTACATTACATTTAAGTCATTTAGCAGACGCTCTTATCCAGAGCGACTTACAAATTGGTGCATTCACCTTATGACATCCAGTGGAACAGCCACTTTACAATAGTGCATCTAGATCTTTTAAGGGGGGGGGGGGGGGGGGGGGGGGGGCAGAAGGATTGCTTTATCCTAGGTATTCCTTGAAGAGGTGGGGTTTCAGGTGTCTCCGGAAGGTGGTGATTGACTCCGCTGTCCTGGCGTCGTGAGGGAGTTTGTTCCACCATTGGGGTGCCAGAGCAGCGAACAGTTTTGACTGGGCTGAGCGGGAACTGTACTTCCTCAGTGGTAGGGAGGCGAGCAGGCCAGAGGTGGATGAACGCAGTGCCCTTGTTTGGGTGTAGGGCCTGATCAGAGCCTGAAGGTACTGAGGTGCCGTTCCCCTCACAGCTCCGTAGGCAAGCACCATGGTCTTGTAGCGGATGCGAGCTTCAACTGGAAGCCAGTGGAGAGAGCGGAGGAGCGGGGTGACGTGAGAGAACTTGGGAAGGTTGAACACCAGCCGGGCTGCGGCGTTCTGGATGAGTTGTAGGGGTTTAATGGCACAGGCAGGGAGCCCAGCCAACAGCGAGTTGCAGTAATCCAGACGGGAGATGACAAGTGCCTGGATTAGGACCTGCGCCGCTTCCTGTGTGAGGCAGGGTCGTACTCTGCGGATGTTGTAGAGCATGAACCTACAGGAACGGGCCACCGCCTTGATGTTGGTGGAGAACGACAGGGTGTTGTCCAGGATCACGCCAAGGTTCTTAGCGCTCTGGGAGGAGGACACAATGGAGTTGTCAACCGTGATGGCGAGATCATGGAACGGACAGTCCTTCCCCGGGAGGAAGAGCAGCTCCGTCTTGCCGAGGTTCAGCTTGAGGTGGTGATCCGTCATCCACACTGATATGTCTGCCAGACATGCAGAGATGCGATTCGCCACCTGGTCATCAGAAGGGGGAAAGGAGAAGATTAATTGTGTGTCGTCTGCATAGCAATGATAGGAGAGACCATGTGAGGTTATGACAGAGCCAAGTGACTTGGTGTATAGCGAGAATAGGAGAGGGCCTAGAACAGAGCCCTGGGGGACACCAGTGGTGAGAGCGCGTGGTGAGGAGACAGATTCTCGCCACGCCACCTGGTAGGAGCGACCTGTCAGGTAGGACGCAATCCAAGCGTGGGCCGCGCCGGAGATGCCCAACTCGGAGAGGGTGGAGAGGAGGATCTGATGGTTCACAGTATCGAAGGCAGCCGATAGGTCTAGAAGGATGAGAGCAGAGGAGAGAGAGTTAGCTTTAGCAGTGCGGAGCGCCTCCGTGATACAGAGAAGAGCAGTCTCAGTTGAGTGACTAGTCTTGAAACCTGACTGATTTGGATCAAGAAGGTCATTCTGAGAGAGATAGCAGGAGAGCTGGCCAAGGACGGCACGTTCAAGAGTTTTGGAGAGAAAAGAAAGAAGGGATACTGGTCTGTAGTTGTTGACATCGGAGGGATCGAGTGTAGGTTTTTTCAGAAGGGGTGCAACTCTCGCTCTCTTGAAGACGGAAGGGACGTAGCCAGCGGTCAAGGATGAGTTGATGAGCGAGGTGAGGTAAGGTAGAAGGTCTCCGGAAATGGTCTGGAGGAGAGAGGAGGGGATAGGGTCAAGCGGGCAGGTTGTTGGGCGGCCGGCCGTCACAAGACGCGAGATTTCATCTGGAGAGAGAGGGGAGAAAGAGGTCAAAGCACAGGGTTGGGCAGTGTGAGCAGAACCAGCGGTGTCGTTTGACTTAGCAAACGAGGATCGGATGTCGTCGACCTTCTTTTCAAAATGGTTGACGAAGTCGTCTGCAGAGAGGGAGGAGGGGGGGGGAGGGGGAGGAGGATTCAGGAGGGAGGAGAAGGTGGCAAAGAGCTTCCTAGGGTTAGAGGCAGATGCTTGGAATTTAGAGTGGTAGAAAGTGGCTTTAGCAGCAGAGACAGAAGAGGAAAATGTAGAGAGGAGGGAGTGAAAGGATGCCAGGTCCGCAGGGAGGCGAGTTTTCCTCCATTTCCGCTCGGCTGCCCGGAGCCCTGTTCTGTGAGCTCGCAATGAGTCGTCGAGCCACGGAGCGGGAGGGGAGGACCGAGCCGGCCTGGAGGATAGGGGACATAGAGAGTCAAAGGATGCAGAAAGGGAGGAGAGGAGGGTTGAGGAGGCAGAATCAGGAGATAGGTTGGAGAAGGTTTGGGCAGAGGGAAGAGATGATAGGATGGAAGAGGAGAGAGTAGCGGGGAAGAGTATAAAAGGCCACTGCTCTGCCAAAAAAGCTTAACACCCGCCAGCTGTATGTTGTTCATGTCGTCGTTCAGCCACGACTCGGTGAAACAGATTACAGTTTTTAATGTCCCGTTGGTAGGATATGCGTGATCGTAGTTCGTCTATTTTATTATCGATTGATTGTACGTTGGCTAATTGGACCGAAGGTAAAGGTAGATTACCCTCTCAGCATCGGATCCTTACAAGGCACCAGGACCTTCGTCCCCGATATCTCCGTCTCTTTCTGCTGCGAATGATGGGGATGAAGGCCTTGTCTGGCGTCTGAAGTAAATCCTTCCCTTCCTTCTACGACTCGTTGAAGAAAAAGTCTTCCTCCAGTACGGGGTGAGTAACCGCTGTCCTGATATCTAGAAGCTCTTTTCAGTCATAAGACACGGTGGCTAAAACATGATGTACAAAATAAGTTACAAATAACGCGAAAAAACATACACAATAGCACAATTGGTTACATGATCGTAAAACGGCAGCCATCTCCTTCGGCGCCATTAGGTCAACTAGGTCTTTCTTTGCAGCACTTCAATGGACCATAAAAAAGAAAAAACACCAGTCTCAATGTCAACAGTGAAGAGGCGACTCCAGAATGCTGGCCTTCTAGACAGCACAGAACAGCGCAAACTGGCTCTGCAAAGAAAAAGCCATATCTCAGACTGGCCAATAAAAATCTAATATTAAGATGGGCAAAATAACACAGACACTGGACAGAGGAACTCTACCTAGAAGGCCAGAATCCCGGAGTCGCCTCTTCACTGTTGACATTGAGACTGGTGTTTTGTGGGTACTATTTCATGAAGCTGCCAGTTGAGGACTATTTCATGAAGCTGCCAGTTGAGGCGTCTGTTTCTCAAACTAGACTGTCCTCTTGCTCAGTTGTGCACCGGGGCCTCCCACTTCTCTTTCTATTCTGGTTAGAGCCAGTTTGCGCTGTTCTGTGAATGGAGTAGTACACAGCATTGTACAAGATCTTCAGTTTCTTGGCAATTTCTCGCATGGAATAGCCTTCATTTATCAGAACAAGAATAGATTGATCAGTTTCAGAAGAAAGTGCTTTGTTTATGGCCATTTTGAGCCTGTAATCGAACCCACAAATGCTGATGCTCAACTAGTTTAAAGAAGGTTTTATTGCTTTATTGCTTTATTGACAGTTTTATTGCTTCTTTAATTAGCACAACTATTTTCAGCTGTGCTAACATAATTGCCTTTTAAAATGATAAACTTAGATTAGCTAACACAATGTCCTATTGGAACACAGGAGTGATAGTTGCTGATAATGGGCCTCTGTACGCATTCCATTAAAAATCTGCCATTTCCAGCTACAATAGTAATTTACAATATCAACAATGTCTACACTGTATTTCTGATCAATTTTATGTTATTTTAATGGACAAAAAATGTGCTTTTCTTTCAAACCAAGGACATTTCTAAGTGACCCCAAACATTTGAACGGTAGTGTACATTATCTCAACAACAGGTTATGGTCAATAATATCAAAGTCTGCATTGCAATCTCACAGTACAGCTCCCACAATATTTTTCTTGTTAATTTCTTTCAACCAATCGTCATTCATTTGTGTCAGTGCAGTACATGTTGAGTGCCCTTCTCTATAAGCATGCTGTAAGTCTGAAAAATGACATTGAATTTGTTTAAACACCATTTTTTCCAACAGTTTGCTAAGAGCTGGCAGCAAGCCGATAGGTCTGCTGTTAGAACCAGTAAAGGCCACTTTACCACTCTTGGGTAGCAGAATGACTTTGGCTTCGCTCCAGGCCTGAGGACAAAGACTTTCCTCTCGGCTCAGATTAAAGATATGACAGATAGGAGTGGCTATAGAGTCAGCCACCATCCTCAGTAGCTTTCCATCTAAGTTGTCAATGCCAGGAGGTTTGTCATTATTAATCGATAACAATAATTTTTCCATCTCTCCCACACTACCTTTACAAAATTGAAACTTGCAATGCTTTTCTTATACATTTATCTGTGCATTAGTACGATGGCTCACTGTTCGCTGTTGGCCTAAATTCCTGCCTAAATTTGCCCACCTTGCCAATGAAGTAATAATTAAAATAATTGGCACAATCAAATGGTTTTGTGATGAATAAACCATCTGATTCGATGAAGGATGTTGAATTTGTCTTTCTGCCTAGAATTGTATTTAATGTAGCCCAAAGTGTGTATTTTTTGATAATTATTTTTGTCATTGACCTAGGCTTCATAATATAGTTTTGTCTTGTTGTTTAATCACATAATTTCTCAATTTACAGGAAGTCAGCCAGTCAGATGTGGTGTCAGAATTATTAGCCCCTCCTTTTTCCCATCTCTTCTTCGATTCCTCATCAATCCATGGAACAGTTCTAACAGTCAGTTTCAAGGTAGATGTTTAGCAATAATTGGAAGGAGCAATTTAATAAATTCATCAAATGCAGCGCCTGGATGCTCCTCATTAATCACATCAGACCAACACATATTTGTAACATCATCCACATAAGAGTCACAGCAAAATATTTTTTATTGATCTTTATACACTATTATAAAACTTTTGGAACTTTGTCTTTCCTGGATATAGCCACTATATTGTGATCACTGCATCCAATGGGGACGGATACAGATTTAGAACAAAGTTCTACATTATTAGTAAAAATGTGATCAATACATGTGGATGATCTTATTCATGTAGTTTTCTAAACAGCCTGGTAGGTTGATTAATAACCTGAACCAGATTACAGGCACTGGTTACAGTGAGAAGCTTCCTGTTGAGCGGACAGATCATAAAAACCTGTCAATATTCAGGTTCCCAAGAAAGTAGACCTCTCTGTTAACATCACATACACTATCAAGAATTTTACACATTTAGAAACTGACTCTCAGCACTTGGTGGCCTATAGCAACAACCCAAATGAGTAGGCTTAAGATGAGGCAGGTGAACCTGCAACCACAACACTTCAATAACACTTGACATGAGACCTTCTCTAAGTATTACAGGGATATAGCTCTGAATATATATATATATATATATATATATATATTGTGGTATCCCAGGAGGTCTACCACGGGGGATAGTAATAGAGGGGAGGTACGTGAGGCGATGTTGGCTCCCTCTGCTGGGAATATGGGAGCTGGGCACCCCGACACGGACAGCTCCAAGTGGAGGTAATTAGAGGAAAGTGCCAACCAGCCGGGGAGGCCAAATAAAAGGAGCACGGTGGCACACCGCGGGAGAGAACGGGGAGAGAGACGGACACCAGTCGAAAGGAGAGAACGGAGAGAGAGACGGACACCAGTCAAGAGAGAGAACGGGGAGAGAGACGGACACCAGTCAAGAGAGAGAACGGGGAGAGAGACGGACACCAGTCGAAAGGAGAGAACGGAGAGAGAGACGGACACCAGTCAAGAGAGAGAACGGGGAGAGAGACGGACACCAGTCAAGAGAGAGAACGGGGAGAGAGACGGACACCAGTCAAGAGAGAGAACAGGGAGAGAGACGGACACCAGTCAAGAGAGAGAACGGGGAGAGAGACGGACACCAGTCAAGAGAGAGAACGGGGAGAGAGACGGACACCAGTCAAGAGAGAGAACGGGGAGAGAGACGGACACCAGTCAAGAGAGAGAACGGGGAGAGAGACGGACACCAGTCGAAAGGAGAGAACGGAGAGAGAGACGGACACCAAGCGAAAGGAGAGAACGGGGAGAGAGAACGACACCAGTCAAGAGAGAGAACGGGGAGAGAGACGGACACCAGTCAAGAGAGAGAACGGAGAGAGAGACGGACACCAGTCAAGAGAGAGAACGGGGAGAGAGACGGACACCAGTCAAGAGAGAGAGAGACGGACACCAGTCAAGAGAGAGAAGGGAGAGAGAGACGGACACCAGTCAAGAGAGAGAACGGGGAGAGAGACGGACACCAGTCAAGAGAGAGAACGGGGAGAGAGACGGACACCAGTCAAGAGAGAGAACGGGGAGAGAGACGGACACCAGTCAAGAGAGAGAACGGGGAGAGAGACGGACACCAGTCAAGAGAGAGAAGGGGGAGAGAGACGGACACCCTTCAAGAGAGAGAACGGGGAGAGAGACGGACACCAGTCAAGAGAGAGAAGGGGGAGAGAGACGGACACCAGTCAAGAGAGAGAACGGGGAGAGAGACGGACACCAGTCAAGAGAGAGAAGGGGGAGAGAGACGGACACCAGTCAAGAGAGAGAACGGGGAGAGAGACGGACACCAGTCAAGAGAGAGAAGGGGGAGAGAGACGGACACCAGTCAAGAGAGAGAAGGGGGAGAGAGACGGACACCAGTCAAGAGAGAGAAGGGGGAGAGAGACGGACACCAGTCAAGAGAGAGAAGGGGGAGAGAGACGGACACCAGTCAAGAGAGAGAACGGGGAGAGAGACGGACACCAGTCAAGAGAGAGAAGGGGGAGAGAGACGGACACCAGTCAAGAGAGAGAAGGGGGAGAGACAGACACCAGTCAAGAGAGAGAAGGGGGAGAGAGACGGACACCAGTCAAGAGAGAGAACGGGGAGAGAGACGGACACCAGTCAAGAGAGAGAACGGGGAAAGAGACGGACACCAGTCAAGAGAGAGAACGGGGAGAGAGACGGACACCAGTCAAGAGAGAGAACGGGGAGAGAGACGGACACCAGTCAAGAGAGAGAACGGGGAGAGAGACGGACACCAGTCAAGAGAGAGAACGGGGAGAGAGACGGACACCAGTCAAGAGAGAGAAGGGGGAGAGAGACGGACACCAGTCAAGAGAGAGAACGGGGAGAGAGACGGACACCAGTCAAGAGAGAGAAGGGGGAGAGAGACGGACACCAGTCAAGAGAGAGAAGGGGGAGAGAGACGGACACCAGTCAAGAGAGAGAACGGGGAGAGAGACGGACACCAGTCAAGAGAGAGAACGGGGAGAGAGACGGACACCAGTCGAAAGGAGAGAACGGAGAGAGAGACGGACACCAAGCGAAAGGAGAGAACGGGGAGAGAGAACGACACCAGTCAAGAGAGAGAACGGGGAGAGAGACGGACACCAGTCAAGAGAGAGAACGGAGAGAGAGACGGACACCAGTCAAGAGAGAGAACGGGGAGAGAGACGGACACCAGTCAAGAGAGAGAAGGGAGAGAGAGACGGACACCAGTCAAGAGAGAGAAGGGAGAGAGAGACGGACACCAGTCAAGAGAGAGAACGGGGAGAGAGACGGACACCAGTCAAGAGAGAGAACGGGGAGAGAGACGGACACCAGTCAAGAGAGAGAACGGGGAGAGAGACGGACACCAGTCAAGAGAGAGAAGGGGGAGAGAGACGGACACCAGTCAAGAGAGAGAACGGGGAGAGAGACGGACACCAGTCAAGAGAGAGAAGGGGGAGAGAGACGGACACCAGTCAAGAGAGAGAACGGGGAGAGAGACGGACACCAGTCAAGAGAGAGAAGGGGGAGAGAGACGGACACCAGTCAAGAGAGAGAAGGGGGAGAGAGACGGACACCAGTCAAGAGAGAGAAGGGGGAGAGAGACGGACACCAGTCAAGAGAGAGAAGGGGGAGAGAGACGGACACCAGTCAAGAGAGAGAAGGGGGAGAGAGACGGACACCAGTCAAGAGAGAGAAGGGGGAGAGAGACGGACACCAGTCAAGAGAGAGAAGGGGGAGAGAGACGGACACCAGTCAAGAGAGAGAAGGGGGAGAGAGACGGACACCAGTCAAGAGAGAGAAGGGGGAGAGAGACGGACACCAGTCAAGAGAGAGAAGGGGGAGAGAGACGGACACCAGTCAAGAGAGAGAACGGGGAGAGAGACGGACACCAGTCAAGAGAGAGAACGGGGAGAGAGACGGACACCAGTCAAGAGAGAGAAGGGGGAGAGAGACGGACACCAGTCAAGAGAGAGAAGGGGGAGAGACAGACACCAGTCAAGAGAGAGAAGGGGGAGAGAGACGGACACCAGTCAAGAGAGAGAACGGGGAGAGAGACGGACACCAGTCAAGAGAGAGAACGGGGAAAGAGACGGACACCAGTCAAGAGAGAGAAGGGGGAGAGAGACGGACACCAGTCAAGAGAGAGAACGGGGAGAGAGACGGACACCAGTCAAGAGAGAGAACGGGGAGAGAGACGGACACCAGTCAAGAGAGAGAACGGGGAGAGAGACGGACACCAGTCAAGAGAGAGAAGGGGGAGAGAGACGGACACCAGTCAAGAGAGAGAAGGGGGAGAGAGACGGACACCAGTCAAGAGAGAGAACGGGGAGAGAGACGGACACCAGTCAAGAGAGAGAAGGGGGAGAGAGACGGACACCAGTCAAGAGAGAGAACGGGGAGAGAGACGGACACCAGTCAAGAGAGAGAACGGGGAGAGAGACGGACACCAGTCAAGAGAGAGATCGGGGAGAGAGAACGACACCAGTCAAGAGAGAGAATGGGGAGAGAGACGGACACCAGTCAAGAGAGAGAACGGGGAGAGAGACGGACACCAGTCAAGAGAGAGAACGGGGAGAGAGACGGACACCAGTCAAGAGAGAGAACGGGGAGAGACCGACACCAAGCCACAGCAGAGGAGAAGGACCGAGCCAAACCTCAGTCATTTTCTTTGTTATGTTTATTTTCTGTCTTAGTAAAGCTGTTTTTGCGGACTAAAACCTCCCTGTCTCTGTGTCAATCGCTGCACGCTCAACCCAACACCCCACGGTTTACCACATTATATATAAATATAGCAACACACATAAGAACTCCAGTTGTATCCTTGTATTGCTACTGCTGTATAGTCTCAGAAATGGCTAATATATGAATGTTATCTGATGTCAGTTTTTGATTTCATGAACCTTATTTCTAAGGCTCCATATATTAATATGGGATATTTAAAGCCCTTTCCTGGGTAGCTGATCTGAGATAGACATAATATGGAAAAGAGCAAACAAAGCAAGATAAAAAATATATACATTCAGCAGGCCAATAATGGTGTGTGTGTGTGTGTGTGTGTGTGTGTGTGTGTGCACTGTGGGGGTTGAAGCTTATGAACCTATAGGCTTGGCTCGCTCATCGCTTCCAGGCTTTTGGGAGGGTGGACGGACAATGAGCCTGTCATAGCGGATGTAAGCATTGTCCCCACGCGCTCTGGCAGCTTTCATGGCTGGGATCAGTTCTTTCCTCTTCTGGTGCACAGCTTCAGGATAGTTCTCGTTGAGGAAGATATACGTTCCTCTCAAGTTCTTGGCTCTTTCCAGAACAGCTACCTTGTCCTTGAACCTCAGGATCCTGACCACTATCAGCCTGGGCCTGTCACCTGGGCCTATCACCTGGGCCTATCACTTGGGCCTGTCACCTGGGCCTGTCACCTGGGGCCTGTCATCTGGGGCCTGTCATCTGGGCCTGTCACTCGGGCCTGTCACCTGGGCCTGTCACCTGGGCCTGTCACCTGGGCCTGTCACCTGGGCCTGTCACCAGGGCCTGTCACCTGGGCCTATCACCTGGGCCTGTCACCTGGGCCTATCACCTGGGCCTGTCACCTGGGCCTGTCACCTGGGCCTGTCACCTGGGCCGGTGGTGGGTTTTCCAGTCCTGTAGGCGCGCTCCACCTCAATCTTCCTGAGGTCCATCTTCAGTTTCTCAGAGATCATTTCCCTTACTTTGTCCTCAGTCTCCATTCAGGTCTCATGTGGATATTCTGCAATTCCGCTGTTCCACCTTGATTGTCCCTTGAGATAATCTGATTTCTCCGTCATTGTTATCATATATTCACATACAGAACTGATGTCCTCTCTCATTGACTTACAGATTGCTGTCATCTTGATGTTCTCCTGTTGAAACTCATTGAGCTGACCCTGGGAGAACTGAAAACTGTTCTTCAGGTCCTGGACCTCTCTGGTCAGGTCGTCCATTCTGTTATTAGTTGACTCCACCAGTATTGTTCTTCAGGTCCTGGACCTCTCTGGTCAGGTCGTCCATTCTGTTATTAGTAGAATCCACCAGTAGTTGGACAAAAACTTGAAGCTATTTTCTTGTTGTTGTAACAACTTCTTGTTCAACTCTTTTTGTTTGTTAAAAAAAATCCTTCACCTGTGATAGAGAAACCCCTGTTCCCACTGGCATTGGTCTCTTTCATGGTAGCAACGTAGGCTATGCTGTGACTCCTTGCAGTTCCAGACAGGGAAGGTCACAGGGAAGATGGAAACAGCAACAAACAGCAGAAATTGGATCAGCCACAAGCCCGGGCTGCGTTCAAGCCCTCAAGGAAACCCCTTTAGCTTGATAGACAGCTAACAGTGGCAGCTAGGCTAGCTACTAAGCCAAGCAGCTCCTCAAACCCAGATTTGGTCCGCAGGACAGATAGTAGCGGTCAACTGATGCCAACCACGTAGCGGGATCCAAACTCAAAAGGTAGCTAGCTAGTAACCAAACACTTTTTCAGAGACTTTCAAAACAACAAACCAAGCTCTCTCTCGTTCTGCGTTCAAAAGGAAGTGACGACATGCACTTGATGGCCAGTCATTCAGAGTCTTTCAGAATACCTCAAACATGGCCTTAAATTTGGCAGAAGCCATCGGGCAATGGTGAATGTCATGGGCATGGGTAGGGCTCGGGCTTATCTAATGTGTGTGTGTGTGTGTGTGTGTCTGTTACCTCCTCTGTAAAGGCATGCTTTCCTCCTCTTTCTTCCTCAGCATCTGTGGACAGAGAGAGCATGTGATGGTAAAGACAGTAGTACTGTATGTAATATATAACCTGTGTGTGATGGTAAAGACAGTAGTACTGTATGTAATATATAACCTGTGTGTGTGATGGTAAAGACAGTAGTACTGTATGTAATGTATAACCTGTGTGTGATGGTAAAGACAGTAGTACTGTATGTAATATATAACCTGTGTGTGATGGTAAAGACAGTAGTACTGTATGTAATATATAACCTGTGTGTGATGGTAAAGACAGTAGTACTGTATGTAATATATAACCTGTGTGTGATGGTAAAGACAGTAGTACTGTATGTAATATATAACCTGTGTGTGTGTGTGATGGTAAAGACAGTAGTAATGTATGTAATATATAACCTGTGTGTGATGGTAAAGACAGTAGTACTGTATGTAATATATAACCTGTGTGTGATGGTAAAGACAGTAGTACTGTATGTAATGTATAACCTGTGTGTGTGATGGTAAAGACAGTAGTACTGTATGTAATATATAACCTGTGTGTGATGGTAAAGACAGTAGTACTGTATGTAATATATAACCTGTGTGTGATGGTAAAGACAGTAGTACTGTATGTAATATATAACCTGTGTGTGTGTGTGATGGTAAAGACAGTAGTAATGTATGTAATATATAACCTGTGTGTGATGGTAAAGACAGTAGTACTGTATGTAATGTATAACCTGTGTGTGATGGTAAAGACAGTAGTACTGTATGTAATATATAACCTGTGTGTGTGTGATGGTAAAGACAGTAGTACTGTATGTAATATATAACCTGTGTGTGATGGTAAAGACAGTAGTACTGTATGTAATATATAACCTGTGTGTGATGGTAAAGACAGTAGTACTGTATGTAATATATAACCTGTGTGTGATGGTAAAGACAGTAGTACTGTATGTAATATATAACCTGTGTGTGATGGTAAAGACAGCAGTACTGTATGTAATATATAACCTGTGTGTGATGGTAAAGACAGCAGTACTGTATGTAATATATAACCTGTGTGTGATGGTAAAGACAGCAGTACTGTATGTAATATATAACCTGTGTGTGTGTGATGGTAAAGACAGTAGTAATGTATGTAATGTATAACCTGTGTGTGATGGTAAAGACAGTAGTACTGTATGTAATGTATAACCTGTGTGTGATGGTAAAGACAGTAGTACTGTATGTAATGTATAACCTGTGTGTGATGGTAAAGACAGTAGTACTGTATGTAATATATAACCTGTGTGTGATGGTAAAGACAGTAGTACTGTATGTAATGTATAACCTGTGTGTGTGATGGTAAAGACAGTAGTACTGTATGTAATATATAACCTGTGTGTGATGGTAAAGACAGTAGTACTGTATGTAATATATAACCTGTGTGTGATGGTAAAGACAGTAGTACTGTATGTAATATATAACCTGTGTGTGATGGTAAAGACAGTAGTACTGTATGTAATATATAACCTGTGTGTGATGGTAAAGACAGTAGTACTGTATGTAATATATAACCTGTGTGTGTGTGTGATGGTAAAGACAGTAGTAATGTATGTAATGTATAACCTGTGTGTGATGGTAAAGACAGTAGTACTGTATGTAATGTATAACCTGTGTGTGATGGTAAAGACAGTAGTACTGTATGTAATGTATAACCTGTGTGTGATGGTAAAGACAGTAGTACTGTATGTAATATATAACCTGTGTGTGATGGTAAAGACAGTAGTACTGTATGTAATGTATAACCTGTGTGTGTGATGGTAAAGACAGTAGTACTGTATGTAATATATAACCTGTGTGTGATGGTAAAGACAGTAGTACTGTATGTAATATATAACCTGTGTGTGATGGTAAAGACAGTAGTACTGTATGTAATATATAACCTGTGTGTGATGGTAAAGACAGTAGTACTGTATGTAATATATAACCTGTGTGTGATGGTAAAGACAGTAGTACTGTATGTAATATATAACCTGTGTGTGATGGTAAAGACAATAGTACTGTATGTAATATATAACCTGTGTGTGATGGTAAAGACAGTAGTACTGTATGTAATATATAACCTGTGTGTGATGGTAAAGACAGTAGTACTGTATGTAATATATAACCTGTGTGTGATGGTAAAGACAGCAGTACTGTATGTAATGTATAACCTGTGTGTGATGGTAAAGACAGCAGTACTGTATGTAATATATAACCTGTGTGTGATGGTAAAGACAGCAGTACTGTATTTAATATATAACCTGTGTGTGATGGTAAAGACAGTAGTACTGTATGTAATATATAACCTGTGTGTGATGGTAAAGACAGTAGTACTGTATGTAATATATAACCTGTGTGTGATGGTAAAGACAGTAGTACTGTATGTAATATATAACCTGTGTGTGTGTGTGATGGTAAAGACAGTAGTAATGTATGTAATATATAACCTGTGTGTGATGGTAAAGACAGTAGTACTGTATGTAATGTATAACCTGTGTGTGATGGTAAAGACAGTAGTACTGTATGTAATGTATAACCTGTGTGTGATGGTAAAGACAGTAGTACTGTATTTAATATATAACCTGTGTGTGATGGTAAAGACAGTAGTACTGTATGTAATATATAACCTGTGTGTGATGGTAAAGACAGTAGTACTGTATGTAATATATAACCTGTGTGTGTGTGTGATGGTAAAGACAGTAGTAATGTATGTAATATATAACCTGTGTGTGATGGTAAAGACAGTAGTACTGTATGTAATGTATAACCTGTGTGTGATGGTAAAGACCGTAGTACTGTATGTAATGTATAACCTGTGTGTGATGGTAAAGACAGTAGTACTGTATGTAATATATAACCTGTGTGTGATGGTAAAGACAGTAGTACTGTATGTAATATATAACCTGTGTGTGATGGTAAAGACAGTAGTACTGTATGTAATATATAACCTGTGTGTGATGGTAAAGACAGTAGTACTGTATGTAATATATAACCTGTGTGTGATGGTAAAGACAGTAGTACTGTATGTAATGTATAACCTGTGTGTGATGGTAAAGACAGTAGTACTGTATGTAATGTATAACCTGTGTGTGATGGTAAAGACAGTAGTACTGTATGTAATATATAACCTGTGTGTGATGGTAAAGACAGTAGTACTGTATGTAATGTATAACCTGTGTGTGATGGTAAAGACAGTAGTACTGTATGTAATATATAACCTGTGTGTGATGGTAAAGACAGTAGTACTGTATGTAATATATAACCTGTGTGTGATGGTAAAGACAGTAGTACTGTATGTAATATATAACCTGTGTGTGATGGTAAAGACAGTAGTACTGTATGTAATGTATAACCTGTGTGTGTGATGGTAAAGACAGTAGTACTGTATGTAATGTATAACCTGTGTGTGATGGTAAAGACAGTAGTACTGTATGTAATATATAACCTGTGTGTGATGGTAAAGACAGTAGTACTGTATGTAATATATAACCTGTGTGTGATGGTAAAGACAGTAGTACTGTATGTAATATATAACCTGTGTGTGATGGTAAAGACAGTAGTACTGTATGTAATATATAACCTGTGTGTGATGGTAAAGACAGTAGTACTGTATGTAATATATAACCTGTGTGTGATGGTAAAGACAGTAGTACTGTATGTAATATATAACCTGTGTGTGATGGTAAAGACAGTAGTACTGTATGTAATATATAACCTGTGTGTGATGGTAAAGACAGTAGTACTGTATGTAATATATAACCTGTGTGTGATGGTAAAGATAGTAGTACTGTATGTAATATATAACCTGTGTGTGATGGTAAAGACAGTAGTACTGTATGTAATATATAACCTGTGTGTGATGGTAAAGACAGTAGTACTGTATGTAATATATAACCTGTGTGTGATGGTAAAGACAGTAGTACTGTATGTAATATATAACCTGTGTGTGATGGTAAAGACAGTAGTACTGTATGTAATATATAACCTGTGTGTGATGGTAAAGACAGCAGTACTGTATGTAATGTATAACCTGTGTGTGATGGTAAAGACAGCAGTACTGTATGTAATATATAACCTGTGTGTGATGGTAAAGACAGCAGTACTGTATTTAATATATAACCTGTGTGTGATGGTAAAGACAGTAGTACTGTATGTAATATATAACCTGTGTGTGATGGTAAAGACAGTAGTACTGTATGTAATATATAACCTGTGTGTGATGGTAAAGACAGTAGTACTGTATGTAATATATAACCTGTGTGTGTGTGTGATGGTAAAGACAGTAGTAATGTATGTAATATATAACCTGTGTGTGATGGTAAAGACAGTAGTACTGTATGTAATGTATAACCTGTGTGTGATGGTAAAGACAGTAGTACTGTATGTAATGTATAACCTGTGTGTGATGGTAAAGACAGTAGTACTGTATTTAATATATAACCTGTGTGTGATG
The DNA here is from genome assembly GCF_029448725.1 of Salvelinus fontinalis. Classification (NCBI taxonomy): domain Eukaryota; kingdom Metazoa; phylum Chordata; class Actinopteri; order Salmoniformes; family Salmonidae; genus Salvelinus; species Salvelinus fontinalis. The sequence continues at coordinate 2,130,672 of NC_074695.1, read as the reverse complement.
GTAAAGACAGTAGTACTGTATGTAATATATAACCTGTGTGTGATGGTAAAGACAGTAGTACTGTATGTAATATATAACCTGTGTGTGTGTGTGATGGTAAAGACAGTAGTAATGTATGTAATATATAACCTGTGTGTGATGGTAAAGACAGTAGTACTGTATGTAATGTATAACCTGTGTGTGATGGTAAAGACCGTAGTACTGTATGTAATGTATAACCTGTGTGTGATGGTAAAGACAGTAGTACTGTATGTAATATATAACCTGTGTGTGATGGTAAAGACAGTAGTACTGTATGTAATATATAACCTGTGTGTGATGGTAAAGACAGTAGTACTGTATGTAATATATAACCTGTGTGTGATGGTAAAGACAGTAGTACTGTATGTAATATATAACCTGTGTGTGATGGTAAAGACAGTAGTACTGTATGTAATGTATAACCTGTGTGTGATGGTAAAGACAGTAGTACTGTATGTAATATATAACCTGTGTGTGATGGTAAAGACAGTAGTACTGTATGTAATGTATAACCTGTGTGTGATGGTAAAGACAGTAGTACTGTATGTAATATATAACCTGTGTGTGATGGTAAAGACAGTAGTACTGTATGTAATATATAACCTGTGTGTGATGGTAAAGACAGTAGTACTGTATGTAATATATAACCTGTGTGTGATGGTAAAGACAGTAGTACTGTATGTAATGTATAACCTGTGTGTGTGATGGTAAAGACAGTAGTACTGTATGTAATGTATAACCTGTGTGTGATGGTAAAGACAGTAGTACTGTATGTAATGTATAACCTGTGTGTGATGGTAAAGACAGTAGTACTGTATGTAATATATAACCTGTGTGTGATGGTAAAGACAGTAGTACTGTATGTAATATATAACCTGTGTGTGATGGTAAAGACAGTAGTACTGTATGTAATATATAACCTGTGTGTGATGGTAAAGACAGTAGTACTGTATGTAATATATAACCTGTGTGTGATGGTAAAGACAGTAGTACTGTATGTAATATATAACCTGTGTGTGATGGTAAAGACAGTAGTACTGTATGTAATATATAACATGTGTGTGATGGTAATGACAGTAGTACTGTATGTAATATATAACCTGTGTGTGATGGTAAAGATAGTAGTACTGTATGTAATATATAACCTGTGTGTGATGGTAAAGACAGTAGTACTGTATGTAATATATAACCTGTGTGTGATGGTAAAGACAGTAGTACTGTATGTAATATATAACCTGTGTGTGATGGTAAAGACAGTAGTACTGTATGTAATATATAACCTGTGTGTGATGGTAAAGACAGTAGTACTGTATGTAATATATAACCTGTGTGTGATGGTAAAGACAGTAGTACTGTATGTAATATATAACCTGTGTGTGATGGTAAAGACAGTAGTACTGTATGTAATATATAACCTGTGTGTGATGGTAAAGACAGTAGTACTGTATGTAATATATAACCTGTGTGTGATGGTAAAGACAGTAGTACTGTATGTAATATATAACCTGTGTGTGATGGTAAAGACAGTAGTACTGTATGTAATATATAACCTGTGTGTGATGGTAAAGACAGTAGTACTGTATGTAATATATAACCTGTGTGTGATGGTAAAGACAGTAGTACTGTATGTAATATATAACCTGTGTGTGATGGTAAAGACAGTAGTACTGTATGTAATATATAACCTGTGTGTGATGGTAAAGACAGTAGTACTGTATGTAATATATAACCTGTGTGTGATGGTAAAGACAGCAGTACTGTATGTAATATATAACCTGTGTGTGATGGTAAAGACAGTAGTACTGTATGTAATATATAACCTGTGTGTGATGGTAAAGACAGTAGTACTGTATGTAATATATAACCTGTGTGTGATGGTAAAGACAGTAGTACTGTATGTAATATATAACCTGTGTGTGATGGTAAAGACAGTAGTACTGTATGTAATATATAACCTGTGTGTGATGGTAAAGACAGTAGTACTGTATGTAATATATAACCTGTGTGTGATGGTAAAGACAGCAGTACTGTATGTAATGTATAACCTGTGTGTGATGGTAAAGACAGCAGTACTGTATGTAATATATAACCTGTGTGTGATGGTAAAGACAGCAGTACTGTATTTAATATATAACCTGTGTGTGATGGTAAAGACAGTAGTACTGTATGTAATATATAACCTGTGTGTGATGGTAAAGACAGTAGTACTGTATGTAATATATAACCTGTGTGTGATGGTAAAGACAGTAGTACTGTATGTAATATATAACCTGTGTGTGTGTGTGATGGTAAAGACAGTAGTAATGTATGTAATATATAACCTGTGTGTGATGGTAAAGACAGTAGTACTGTATGTAATGTATAACCTGTGTGTGATGGTAAAGACAGTAGTACTGTATGTAATGTATAACCTGTGTGTGATGGTAAAGACAGTAGTACTGTATTTAATATATATCCTGTGTGTGATGGTAAAGACAGTAGTACTGTATGTAATATATAACCTGTGTGTGATGGTAAAGACAGTAGTACTGTATGTAATATATAACCTGTGTGTGTGTGTGATGGTAAAGACAGTAGTAATGTATGTAATATATAACCTGTGTGTGATGGTAAAGACAGTAGTACTGTATGTAATGTATAACCTGTGTGTGATGGTAAAGACCGTAGTACTGTATGTAATGTATAACCTGTGTGTGATGGTAAAGACAGTAGTACTGTATGTAATATATAACCTGTGTGTGATGGTAAAGACAGTAGTACTGTATGTAATATATAACCTGTGTGTGATGGTAAAGACAGTAGTACTGTATGTAATATATAACCTGTGTGTGATGGTAAAGACAGTAGTACTGTATGTAATATATAACCTGTGTGTGATGGTAAAGACAGTAGTACTGTATGTAATGTATAACCTGTGTGTGATGGTAAAGACAGTAGTACTGTATGTAATATATAACCTGTGTGTGATGGTAAAGACAGTAGTACTGTATGTAATGTATAACCTGTGTGTGATGGTAAAGACAGTAGTACTGTATGTAATATATAACCTGTGTGTGATGGTAAAGACAGTAGTACTGTATGTAATATATAACCTGTGTGTGATGGTAAAGACAGTAGTACTGTATGTAATATATAACCTGTGTGTGATGGTAAAGACAGTAGTACTGTATGTAATATATAACCTGTGTGTGATGGTAAAGACAGTAGTACTGTATGTAATATATAACCTGTGTGTGATGGTAAAGACAGTAGTACTGTATGTAATATATAACCTGTGTGTGATGGTAAAGACAGTAGTACTGTATGTAATATATAACCTGTGTGTGATGGTAAAGACAGTAGTACTGTATGTAATATATAACCTGTGTGTGATGGTAAAGACAGTAGTACTGTATGTAATATATAACCTGTGTGTGATGGTAAAGACAGTAGTACTGTATGTAATATATAACCTGTGTGTGATGGTAAAGACAGTAGTACTGTATGTAATATATAACCTGTGTGTGATGGTAAAGACAGTAGTACTGTATGTAATATATAACCTGTGTGTGATGGTAAAGACAGTAGTACTGTATGTAATGTATAACCTGTGTGTGATGGTAAAGACAGTAGTACTGTATGTAATATATAACCTGTGTGTGATGGTAAAGACAGTAGTACTGTATGTAATATATAACCTGTGTGTGATGGTAAAGACAGTAGTACTGTATGTAATATATAACCTGTGTGTGATGGTAAAGACAGTAGTACTGTATGTAATATATAACCTGTGTGTGATGGTAAAGACAGTAGTACTGTATGTAATATATAACCTGTGTGTGATGGTAAAGACAGTAGTACTGTATGTAATATATAACCTGTGTGTGATGGTAAAGACAGTAGTACTGTATGTAATATATAACCTGTGTGTGATGGTAAAGACAGCAGTACTGTATGTAATATATAACCTGTGTGTGATGGTAAAGACAGTAGTACTGTATGTAATATATAACCTGTGTGTGATGGTAAAGACAGTAGTACTGTATGTAATATATAACCTGTGTGTGATGGTAAAGACAGTAGTACTGTATGTAATATATAACCTGTGTGTGATGGTAAAGACAGTAGTACTGTATGTAATATATAACCTGTGTGTGATGGTAAAGACAGTAGTACTGTATGTAATATATAACCTGTGTGTGATGGTAAAGACAGTAGTACTGTATGTAATATATAACCTGTGTGTGATGGTAAAGACAGCAGTACTGTATGTAATATATAACCTGTGTGTGATGGTAAAGACAGTAGTACTGTATGTAATGTATAACCTGTGTGTGTGTGTGATGGTAAAGACAGTAGTAATGTATGTAATATATAACCTGTGTGTGATGGTAAAGACAGTAGTACTGTATGTAATATATAACCTGTGTGTGATGGTAAAGACAGTAGTACTGTATGTAATGTATAACCTCCACTGATAAGAGTTGACATTAGAACACCATCTTTACCAATGATTAGGTTAACCATATCCACTACGTTACAAGGCGTGAACGCACTGTTAACTCTAACCACTACCATACAGGGTGTGTACCTAGTGTTTACTCTATTGTGGATAAAGAGTTACCTGTCTAACAGAACACAGAAGGTGTTATTTAATATAATCAAGGTAGAATCCGAAATTCACCAGGGAAGCGGTCTAGGCCCATTACTAACTTCAAACAATTCTTTAAAACCATTTAAACATAATACATAGGAACGTTGTGCTGGACTATGGTAGATGAATAATCAATCTATCTTTTTAGACTGTTAGAGTATTTATCTGGTCAATATGTCAGTGTTTTATGTCTGTTTGTAACAGTGATATGACACTAATCCGGACGCTCATAAGAAATCCCGCTATGCCCTCAGACGAACCATCAAACAGGTAAAGCCTCAATACAGGACTAATATTGAATCCTACTGCACTGGCTCTGACACTCGTCGGATGTGGCACGGCTTGAAAAATATTACGGACTACAAAGGGAAACCCAGCCGCGAGGTGCCCAGTGACACGAGCCAACCAGACGAGATGAATGCCTTTTATGCCTCGGGGCAAGCAACACTGAAGCGTGCATGAGATCACTAGCGGTTCCAGACGACTGTGTAATCACACTCTCCATAGTCGATGTGAGTAAGACCTTTAAAAAGATCAACATTCACAAAGCCGCAGGGCCAGATGGAGTACCAGGACGTGTACTGAAGGCATGCGCACACCAACTGGCTAGTGTCTTCACTGACATGTTCAACCTCTCCCTGACTGAGTCTGTAATACCTACATGTTTCAAGTAGACCACCATAGTCCCTGTGCCCAAGGAAGCGAAGGTAACCTGCTTACCGCCCGTAGCACTCACGTCTGTAGCCATGAAGTGCTTTGAAAGGTTGGTAATGGCTCACATCAACACCATTATCCCAGAAACCCTAGACCCACTCTAATTTGCATACCGCCCAAACAGATCCACAGATGATGCAATCTCTATTGCACTCCACACTGCCCTTTCCCACGTAGACAAAAGGAACACTTATGTGAGAATGCTATTCATTGACTACAGCTCAGCGTTCAACACCATAGTACCCTCAAAGCTCATCACTAAGCTAAGGACCCTGGGATTAAACACCTCCCTCTGCAACTGGCTCCTGGACTTCCTGACGGGCCGCCCCCAGGTGGTGAGAGTAGGTAGCAACACATCTGCCAAGCTGATCCTCAACACTGGAGCTCCCCAGGGGTACGTGCTCAGTCCCCTCCTGTACTCCCTGTTCACCCACGACTGCATGGCCAGGCACGACTCCAACACCATCATTACGTTTGCAGACGACACAGCAGTGGTAGGCCTGATCACCGACAACGACGAGACAGCCTATAGGGAGGAAGTCAGAGACCTGGCCGGGTGGTGCCAGAATAGCAACCTATCCCTCAACGTAACCAAGACTAAGGAGATGATTGTGGACTACAGGAAAAGGAGGACCGAGCACGCCCCTATTCTCATCGATGGGGCTGTAGTGGAGCAGGTTGAGAGTTAAGTTCCTCGGTGTCCACATCAAAAACAAACTAGAATGGTCCAAACGCACCAAGACAGTCGTGAAGAGGGCACGACAAAGCCTATTCCCCCTCAGGAAACTAAAAAGATTTGGCATGGGTCCTGAGATCCTCAAAAGGTTCTACAGCTACAACATCGAGAGCATCCTGACCGGTTGCATCACTGCCTGGTACGACAATTGCTCGGCCTCTGACCGCAAGGCACTACAGAGGGTAGTGCGTACGGCCTAGTACATCACTGGGGCTAAGCTGCCTGCCATCCAGGACCTCTACACCAGGCAGTGTCAGAGGAAGGCCCTAAAAATTGTTAAAGACCCCAGCCACCCCAGTCATAGACTGTTCTCTCTACTACCGCATGGCAAGCGGTACCACAGTGCCAAGTCAAGAACAAAAAGGCTTCTCAACAGTTTTTACCCCCAAGCCATAAGACTCCTGAACAGGTAATCAAATGGCTACCCGGACTATTTGCATTGTGTGTCCCCCCCAACCCCTCTTTTTACGCTGATGCTACTCTCTGTTAATCATATATGCATAGTCACTTTAACTATACATTCATGTACATACTACCTCAATTGGGCCGACCAACCAGTGCTCCCGCACATTGGCTAACCGGGCTATCTGCATTGTGTCCCGTCACCCACCACCCAAACCTCTCTTTTTACGCTGCTGCTACTCTCTGTTTATCATACATGCATAGTCACTTTAACTATACATTCATGTACATACTACCTCAATTGGGCCGACCAACCAGTGCTCCCGCACATTGGCTAACCGGGCTATCTGCATTGTGTCCCGTCACCCACCACCCAAACCTCTCTTTTTACGCTGCTGCTACACTCTGTTCATCATATATGCATAGTCACTTTAACCATATCTACATGCCTGACTAACCGGTGTCTGTATGTAGCCTCGCTACTTTTATAGCCTCGCTACTTTTATAGCCTGTCTTTTTCACTGTTGTTTTATTTCTTTACCTACCTATTGTTCACCTAATACCTTTTTTGCACTATTGGTTAGAGCCTGTAAGTAAGCATTTCACTGTAAGGTCTACACCTGTTGTATTCGGCGCACATTACAGCTTTGACTTGATTTGATTTCAGTCAGGTTTGTAGGCCTCCTTGCTCGCACATGCTTTTTCAGTTCTGCCCACACATTTTCTATAGGTTTGAGGTCAGGGCTTTGTGATGGCCACTCCAATACATTGACTTTGTTGTCCTTAAGCCATTTTGCCACAACTTTGGAAGTATGCTTGGGGTCATTGTCTATTTGGAAGACCCATTTGTGACCAAGCTTTAACTTCCTGACTGAGGTCTTGAGATGTTGCTTGAATATATCCACATAATTTTCCTCCTTCATGATCCTTCCTGTTTTGTGACGTGCACCTGCAGAAAAGCACAGCACAACATGATGTTGCTTCACAGTTGGGATGGTGTTCTTCGGCTTGCAAGCCTCCCTCTTTTTCATCCAAACATAACGATGGTCATTATGGCCAAACAGTTCTATTTTTGTTTCATCAGACCAGAGGACATTTCTCCAAAAAGTACAATCTTTGTCCCCATGTGCAGTTGCAAACCATAGTCTGGCTTTTTTATGACGGTTTTGGAGCAGTGGCTTCTTCCTTGCTGATCGGCCTTTCAGGTTATGTCGATATAGTACTCGTTTTACTGTGGATATAGATACTTTTGTACCTGTTTCCCCCTGCATCTTCACAAGGTCCTTTGCTGTTGTTCTGGGATTGATTTGCACTTTTTGCACCAAAGTACGTTCATCTCTAGGAGACAGAAAGAGACTCCTTCCTGAGCAGTATGACGGCTGCATGGTCCCATGGGGTTTATACTTGCGTACTATTGTTTGTACAGATAAACGTTGTACCTTCAGGCATTTGGAAATTGCTCTCAAGGATGAACCAGACTTGTGGAGGTCTACAATTTTTTTCTGAGGTCTTGGCTGATTTCTTTTGATTTTTCCATGATGTCAGGCAAAGAGGCACCGAGTTTGAAGGTAGGCCTTGAAATACATCCACAGGTACACCTCCAATTGACTCAAATGATGTCTATTAGCCTATCAGAAGCTTCTAAAGCCATGACATACTTTTCTGGAATTTTCCAAGCTGTTTAAAGGCACAGTCAACTTAGTGTATGTAAACTTCTGATCCACTGGAATTGTGATACAGTGAATTATATGTGAAATAATCTGTCTGTAAACAACTGCATTGTTGGTTAAGGGCTTGTAAGTCAACATTTCACGGTAAGGTCTACACCTGTTGTATTCGGCGCATTTATTTATTTGATTTGATTTTAAAATCCCTCTAACTCTACTCTACAGTTCTAGACTGACTAACTACATTTCTAGACTGACTCCCTCGACAGTTCTAGACTGACTAACTACAGTTCTAGACTGACTAACTGTAACGGCTGTCGTCTTCCTCTTCCTCGGACGAGGAGACTAGAGAAGGATCGGTGGACCAATACGCAGCGAGGTATGATGCCATAATGAAATTTAATGACAAGCGACGAACACTGACACGAACTATACTTGAAATCTACAAAATAACAAACACGACGTAGACAGACCTGAACATGGAACTTACATAAAGACACGAAAGAACTCACCAACAGGAACAGACTACATAAAGCGAACAAACCGAAAACAGTCCCGTGTGGTGTACAGACACAGACACGGAAGACACAGGAGACAATCACCCACAAACAAACAGTGTGAACAGCCAACCTATATATGGTTCTCAATCAGAGGAAAACGTCAAACACCTGTCTCTGATTGAGAACCATATAAGGCTAATTACAAGTGACCTAAACAATGAAACACAAAACATATAATGCCCACCCCAACTCACGCCCTGACCCTCTAAACATATACAAAAATAACATAAAATAGGTCAGGAACGTGACACTAACTACAGTTCTAGACTGACTCCCTCGACAGTTCTAAGCTCCCTCTACCTCGACAGTTCTAAGCTCCCTCTACCTCGACAGTTCTAAACTCCCTCTACCTCGACAGTTCTAAACTCCCTCTACCTCGACAGTTCTAAACTCCCTCTACCTCGACAGTTCTAAACTCCCTCTACCTCGACAGTTCTAAACTCCCTCTACCTCGACAGTTCTAAACTCCCTCTACCTCGACAGTTCTAAACTCCCTCTACCTCGACAGTTCTAAACTCCCTCTACCTCGACAGTTCTAAACTCCCTCTACCTCGACAGTTCTAAACTCCCTCTACCTCGACAGTTCTAAACTCCCTCTACCTCGACAGTTCTAAACTCCCTCTACCTCGACAGTTCTAAACTCCCTCTACCTCGACAGTTCTAAACTCCCTCTACAGGTCTAAACTCCCTCTACCTCGACAGTTCTAAACTCTCTCTAACTCTACTCGTGTTACATCTGCCCCTGCCACACCCTACTTCTCATCCTCCCTAACCTGCCGCCACTCCCCCGGTGCTCTCTCCCTCTCTGTATGAGTGTAGATAGGTGTGCTGAGGCAGAGCAGATCCCCACCAGCTGCAACCTGTTCCATAATCAAGACCTCTACAAACACTCAGTCCTGCCACTTCCACGCTGCCAGATCGTAATCTCTGCTCAGTCAGTCTACGCTTCAAGCCGTTTGTTCCTGCATATAACTTGTTATCCTCTTGTGCCTGTTTTTGCTAGCCTGACGCTGCTTTTCCCTCCCCTACAGTTCCGCCCGCTCTGCCTCTGGTCCCTGTCCCCAGTCCCTCGTCTCGTCAGTCCTGCTTTCGTGTCCTGGACCCCCACTCTACGGCTTCCTTGGAATCCGCTCCAGACCTGCTTACCCTGCCCTCGCTCCCCTTGCCTCAGCCTCAGTCCCTGGTTCCCTGCCGTTGTTCAATAAATACCGTAGTCACCTTATCCCTGCCTCCTCGTCCGAGTCTGCACTTGGGTTCACCTGCTCCGCCCGTATAACAACTCTACAGTTCTAAATCCCCACTAACTCTACTCTACAGTTCTAAACTCACTCCAACTCTACAGTTTACAGTCAAATTCTGACCAACAGAACAACATAACAGTGTTTAAAACCCTATTTTCTAGCCACAGGTGTTTATAGCATGTGTTAGTTACCCTGAAGGAGACGGTCCTAGAGCTCTGTCTGGCGAAGGCTGGTCTGGCCGTCTGCTCCAAACTAATCTGCTCCAATCCATTAACACTGCCCTAAACACACACACACACAATGCACACAGACACACACACACAATGAAAAGGTTAAACCATCAACACAGAGTATAAAGCTGTCTTTTAGAGTACAGTGTAAAGTCTTATTGATTTTAACACTAGAGGGTGCTCTTGCACAGTTACAGAGACTGTATGTCTGTGAGTAGTGGCAAAAGTCCAACTGTGTGTATTACCTCTGTGTGTCCGTAGTGGGTGGGGCTCTGAGCTCCTCTAGCGGGGGACAGCGGCGTTGTGGGAGAATGGGGGCTCATGGGACTTGTATGCCCGCTGGGGGAGGGACTCTTATCAAAGGAGATGGACAGAGAACTAAAGGAAGGGATAACAGGAAGTTAGAGAACTACTGGAAGAGATAACAGGAAGTTTGAGAACTACAGGAAGCAATAACAGGATGTTATAGAACAACAGGAAGAGATAACAGGAAGTTAGAGAACTACAGGAATAGGTCAAATTGGACAGACACTTGGCAGACTAATTTATCTAGGGGCCGTGTTCTTACCTGACAAACTTGAAGGGAGGTTTGGAGTCTGGGCCTGGGTCCTGGGAACCATTCTGCTGCTGTTACAACACATAATATATAGACAGTAGACCTTACCATGAAATGCTTACTTACAAGCCCTTAACCAACAACACACACTCTTGGTGGCTCTTGGTGGTGGTGGTCAGCTAGTGAAGAGGTCCCTACTTAATCACGTCACATAGCCTAGGCTAGTCATCTCCCTACTGAATTTGAATCGTGGGAAAGAAAATTGACCTCATCCCGTCAGTAGAGGATGCCTGATCGTTCTTTTAAAGCAATTTCCTCTCCATCTTAAATAAGCATGCCCCATTCAAAAAAATGTTGAACTAAGAACAGATATAGCCCTTGGTTCACCCCAGACTTGACTGCCCTTGACCAGCACAAAAACATCCTGTGGCGTTCTGCATTAGAATCGAATAGCCCCCGCGATATGCAACTGTTCAGGGAAGTCAGGAACCAATATACTCAGTCAGTTAGGAAAGCTAAGGCTAGCTTCTTCAAACAGAAACTTGCATCCTGTAGCACTAATTCCAAAAAGTTTTGGGACACTAAAGTCAATGGCGAATAAGAGCACCTCCTCCCAGCTGCCCACTACACTGAGGATAGGAAACATTGTCACCACCAATAAATCTACAATAATCGATCTTTTCCATAAGCATTTTCCTATGCCTGGCCATGCTTTCCACCTGGCTACCCCTACCCCGGTCAACATCTCAGCACCCCCTGCAGCAACTTGCCCAAGCCCCCCCCCCTGCTTCTCCTTCACCCAAATCCAGACAGCTGATGTTCTGAAAGAGCTGCAAAATCTGGAAACCTACAAATCAGCTGGGCTAGACAATCTGGACCCTCTCTTTCTAAAATGATCCACCAAAATTGTTGCAACCCCTATTACTAGCCTATTCAACCTCTCGTGTCGTCTGAGATCCCCAAAGATTGGAAAGCTGCCGCGGTCATCCCCCTCTTCAAAGGGGGAGACACTCTAGACCTATATCCATCCTGCCCTGCGTCTCTGAAATCTTCGAAAGCCAAGTTAACAAACAGATCACCGGCCATTTCGAATACCACCGTACCTTCTCCACTATGCAGTCTGGTTTCCGAGCTGGTCATGGGTGCACCTCAGCCACGCTCAAGGTCCTAACGATATCATAACCACCATCGATAAAAGACTACTGTGCAACCGTCTTCATCGACCTGGCCAAGGCTTTCGACTCTGTCAATCACCGCATTCTTATCGGCAGACTCAATAGCCTTGACTTCTCAAATGACTGCATCGCCTGGTTCACCAACTACTTCTCAGATAGAGTTCAGTGTCTCAAATCGGAGGGCCTGTTGTCCGGACCTCTGGCAGTCTCTATGGGGGTGCCACAGGGTTCAATTCTCGGGCCGACTCTTTTCTCTGTATATATCAATGATGTCGCTCCTGCTGCTGGTGATTCTCTGATCGACTTCTACGCAGATGACACCATTCTGTATACATCTGGCCCTTCTTTGGACACTGTGCTAACAGACCTCCAAACGAGCTTCAATGCCATACCACACTCCTTCCAAGGCCTCCAATTGCTTTTAAATGCAAGTAAAACTAAGTGCATGCTCTTCAACCGATTGCTGCCCGCACCCTCCCGCCAGACTAGCATCACTACTCTGGACGGTTCTGACTTAGAATATGTGGACAACTACAAATACCTAGGTGTCTGGTTAGACTGTAAACTCTCCTTCCAGACTCACATTAAGCATCTCCAATCCAAAATTAAATCTGGAATTGGCTTCCTATTTCGCAAAAGAAAGCATCCTTCACTCATGCTGCTAAACATACCCTCGTAAAACTGACTATCCTACCGATCCTTGACTTCGGCGATGTCATTTCAAAATAGCCTCCAACACTCTACTCAGCAAACTGGATGTAGTCTATCACAGTGCCATCTGTTCTGTCACCAAAGCCCCATATACTACCCACCACTGCGACCTGTATGCTCTCGTAGGCTGGCCCTCGCTACATATTCGTCACCAGACCCACTGGCTCCAGGTCATCTATAAGTCTTTGCTAAGTAAATCCCCGCCTTATCTCAGCTCACTGGTCACCATAGCAACACCCACCCGTAGCACGCGCTCCAGCAGGTATATTTCACTGGTCACCCCCAAAGCCAACACTTCCTTTGGCCGCCTTTCCTTCCAGTTCTCTGCTGCCAATGACTGGAACGAATTGCAAAAATCATATGAAGCTGGAGTCTTATATCTCCCTCTCTCTAACTTTAAGCATCAGCTGTCAGAGTAGCTTACCGATCACTGTACCTGTACACAGCCAATCTGTAAATAGCATACCCAACTACGTCATCCCCATATTGTTACTTATTCTCTTGCTCTTTTGCACCCCAGTGTCTCTACTTGCACATCAATATCTGCACATCTATCACTCCAGTGTTAATGCTAAATTGTAATTATTTCGCCTCCATGGCCTATTTATTGCCTTACCTCCCTACTCTTCTACATTTGCACGCACTGTACATAGATTTTTCTATTGTGTTATTGACTGTACGTTTGTTTATGTGTAACTCTGTGTTGTTTTTGTCGCACTGCTTTGCTTTATCTTGGCCAGGTCGCAGTTGTAAATGAGAACTTGTTCTCAACTGGCCTACCTGGTTAAATAAAGGTGAAATAAAAAATAAATTAAAAAATAAAGAAAGGATGAGAAAAGTCAATCGAGTTTTTTCAAGTAAAAAAATCCAGAGAAAATGGTGAATCAAACCTTGAACGAGCGAGAGCACTATCAGTGACGGAGGAGAGGAGTGAGGGGTGTTCCTGATGGCGACGCCTTAGCTAGCAGCGATGCTAATCCCGCCAGTTCAGCATCACCACCGGCACCTCCACTAGCTTGGCTTACTAGCGAGTCAGACTCAGTGGGAGAGGGAGACGGGGAGCTGGGGGATGGGGGGCAGTGCATCCACCGACGAAGTGCTCGGAGAAGGTGCAATTTCCAGTTTAAGAACAATCAAACATATAGATACAGAACCAAAATAGGTAAATAAAGGTTATATTTAAAATAAATGTAAAAATACATATAACCCCTGGCTTGTCATGCAGAATTCAAAGTTCGGTTGGACAACATGCAACACAGTAGTGAGCTTGGGGCTAGAAACGACTGTAGGGATTAAACTAGCAAAAGAGTGGGTGGAATGTACAGTAAATTAACTTCCTACGCATCAGATGTAAAATAACAACAACAAAGATCCCTCCCCGAAAAAAGGTTTTTGAACATGCCTGAACCAAGGCGCATTTGGTGGCAACAAGCCAAGTAGACCAGGCTAAAGAGGACACCCAGGTTACAGTTAACCCTTGGGCAGCAGGTAGCCTAGTGGTTAGAGTGTTGGACTAGTAACCGAAAGGTTGCAAGATTGAATCGCCGAGCTGACAAGGTAAAAATCTGTTGTTCTGCCCCTGAACAAGGCAGTAATCCCGCTGTTCCTAGGCCGTCATTGAAAATAAGAATTTGTTCTTAACTGACTTACCTAGTTAAATAAAGTTAAATTAAAAATATTATGAATTGACTGGGTCGCATCCATAGATACAGAACAAAAAAACTTATTGACTGGGTTGCGTCCATAGATACAGAACAAAAAGACTGAATGACTGGGTTGTGTCCATAGATACAGAACAAAAAGACTGAATGACTGGGTTGTGTCCATAGATACAGAACAAAAAGACTGAATGGCTGGGTCGCGTCTCTGTCAACCGAACCGATAGAATGAACGACCAGCCGGCTTGGGTAGCCACCCTCGATTTGTCTCAGGACTATATTTTGTGGGTGGACGAAACAGTAAGAATAAATTCATCAAAATAACTATGTCTCGGGCCTAACAACACCTGTGCCAATATATCCTCCGAACCCCAGCTTCTCGGGCATTATTACTTAAATAACATAGACCTGATCAAACATGTCCTGGACATTTATATTTTACTGGTCCACTTAGTTATCTTCCAAAATCTCTTACAGTACCACTTAGAGTCTCTTACAATAACTGATGCAGTTAAAGTATCTTACAGTAACTGATCCACTTAGTTAAAGTCTCTCCTGTGTGATCACTGTTGGGTGCCCAAACTTAACAGGAAAAAACATTAACCTTTTGAAAAGGATACAAGATCAAGTAGCTGAGCTGAACCCAGATCAGACAATTATTTTCCTGCATTGCATTATTCATCAGGAGGTGCTCTGTAAATGTGTTCTGAAAATGAGCCATGTTGTGGATACAGTCACTAAAGTGGTAAACTTCATAAGAGAAAAATCTTTAAACCACAGGCAGTTTGTCTCACTGTTGGAAGAGACAGAGTCGGGTCATGCAGATCTCCCTGACCACACAAACATGAGATGGCTGAGTTAGGGGAAGGTGCTTTAAAGGTTGTGGGACCTGAAGTCGGAGAATGCTGAGTTTTTGCAAATGAAAGGAAAATGTGGATTTCCCTCAACTGCAAGATAAAAAATGTTTGGCTGATTTTGCCTTCACCGTGGACATTATGGCACTGTCACGCCCTGACCTTAGTTCCTTGTTTATGTCTCTATTTTGGTTAGGTCAGGGCGTGAGTTGGGGTGGGCATTCTATGTTTTGTTCTATGTTTTGTAGTTCTGTGTTTTGGCCTGGTATGGTTCCCAATCAGAGGCAGCTGTCAATCGTTGTCTCTGATTGAGAACCATACTTAGGTAACCTGTTCCGACCTGTGTTGGTGGGTAGTTGTTTTCTTTTTTGTGTGTCTACACCCGATAGAACTGTTTCGTTTGTGCCGTTTTGATAATTTTTGTTCTAGTGTTCGGTTATAATAAAAATGGACACGAACCACGCTGCACCTTGGTCCTCACCTTCTTCCACCAACAGGCGTTACAGGCCCTCATGAACGAACTGACTTCCAAACTACAAGGAAAGGGCCTTTTTGCACATCAGATGTACAGCCTTGTCAAAGCCTTCAAGGGAAAATGACTCCTCCTGACCCGTCAAGTAGAAGTCAACAATCTCACCCACCTTCCGACACTACTAGTCTGTTCCCTATCAGTTGACCAGCGGGAGAAGTATACATCGCTGCTACTTTGAACGGTGAGTTTTCTCGTCGTTTTGAGGATTTGAAAGTGTGGGAAAATGACATGCTGTTGGTTTCCTCTCCTTTCACCTTCAATGTGGATAACGCTCCCACTGACCTGCAACTTGAACTTATCCATCTTCAGTCTTATGCAGTGATTGGAGAACTATTCAAAACATTGTCACTGACGAGGTTCTATGCATCTCTCGATGACCAAAACTTTACAAAGATTAGGAGTGGAGCTCAGAAGATGTTTGTACTGTTTGGGTCAACCTATGTATGTGAACAGACATGTTCAGTGATGAAATATAACAAGTCAAGGAACAGATCATCTCTTACTGACTCTCACC
Organism: Salvelinus fontinalis; assembly: GCF_029448725.1. Classification (NCBI taxonomy): domain Eukaryota; kingdom Metazoa; phylum Chordata; class Actinopteri; order Salmoniformes; family Salmonidae; genus Salvelinus; species Salvelinus fontinalis. The sequence continues at coordinate 2,114,468 of NC_074695.1, read as the reverse complement.
TCTCAGCAGTCCTGCTCATAGCGACGTCAGAAACTATACCTGACTTCACTGCTCTAGTCAATGCCCATCAGAGACTTCACTGCTCTAGTCAATGCCCATCAGAGACTTCACTCCTCTAGTCAATGCCCATCAGAGACTTCACTCCTCTCACTGATTGAGGAGTTTAAATGTGATGTTGAGCTCTCTCTCTTTCTTGTGTTTTTGTGCATTACCATTAACAAGAGTTCTGTCCATGGTGCTGAATGCACAGTGTACTTTAACCTAGATCTTCATCATGAAAAGACCTACCAAAAGGAGAACTTGGATGTGGTTTATTTCTCTACATGTTAAAAAACTAAAATAAGTTGCATATCTGGATGTGATTTACAGTAGATATATCTGTCAACACAGTCATACACATGATGTATAATCCTGTACTATGAGTCTGGCCCGCGATGGCAAACATATATTCTAATATGGCCCTCCATGGAAAATAATTACCCAGGCCTGTTTTAGTTAGTACCTGATATTAACTGATCCACTTCTCTCACAGTAACTGTATTCCTACAGAACAGCTGTTATGAAGGCTTTATCAAGCAACACAATACAAAGTAAAAGCTCTTTGAGGAAAAGTTCCTTTTGCTAAACAGAGGGTTAGGGTGAGGTTAAAGAGCACTGAGTTCTCAACCAACAGGATCGCATCAAACCACACCCAGTTAGTCTGGCACAATGGGACCTTGCAGTGTTCTACCATGTCTAACCTGTCAGGACTCTGTGTGTGTGTGTGTGTGTGTGTGTGTGTGTGTGTGTGTGTGTGTGTGTGTGTGTGTGTGTGTGTGTGTGTGTGTGTGTGTGTGTGTGTGTGTGTGTGTGTGTGTGTGTGTGAGTGAGAATGGGTCAATCTGTAGGCGTGTGCGAGGCTGAAAGTGTTCCCCAGGGAGAAAGGAGAAAGGTCCCCTGTTAATGGAGTAGATTATTAACAAATGGTAGGGGTTAGAGTTAACACTAGTTACACACCCTGTATGGTAGGGGTTAGAGTTAGAGTTAACACTAATTACACACCCTGTATGGTAGGGGTTAGGGTTAACACTAGGTACACACCCTGTATGGTAGGGGTTAGGGTTAACACTAGTTACACACCCTGTATGGTAGGGGTTAGGGTTAACACTAGTTACACATCCTGTATGGTAGGGGTTAGGGTTAACACTAGGTACACACCCTGTATGGTAGGGGTTAGTGTTAACACTAGTTACACACCCTGTATGGTAGGGGTTAGTGTTAACACTAGTTACACATCCTGTATGGTAGGGGTTAGAGTTAACACTAGTTACACACCCTGTATGGTAGGGGTTAGGGTTAACACTAGTTACACATCCTGTATGGTAGAGGTTAGGGTTAGGGTTAACACTAGTTACACATCCTGTATGGTAGAGGTTAGGGTTAACACTAGTTACACACCCTGTATGGTAGGGGTTAGGGTTAACACTAGTTACACATCCTGTATGGTAGGGGTTAGGGTTAGGGTTAACACTAGTTACACATCCTGTATGGTAGAGGTTAGGGTTAACACTAGTTACACACCCTGTATGGTAGGGGTTAGTGTTAACACTAGGTACACACCCTGTATGATAGGGGTTAGGGTTAGGGTTAACACTAGTTACACATCCTGTATGGTAGAGGTTAGGGTTAACACTAGTTACACACCCTGTATGGTAGGGGTTAGTGTTAACACTAGGTACACACCCTGTATGATAGGGGTTAGGGTTAGGGTTAACACTAGTTACACACCCTGTATGGTAGGGGTTAGGGTTAGTGTTAACACTAGTTACACATCCTGTATGGTAGGGGTTAGGGTTAACACTAGTTACACACCCTGTATGGTAGGGGTTAGGGTTAACACTAGTTACACATCCTGTATGGTAGAGGTTAGTGTTAACACTAGTTACACACCCTGTATGGTAGGGGTTAGGGTTAGTGTTAACACTAGTTACACACCCTGTATGGTAGGGGTTAGAGTTAACACTAGGTACACACCCTGTATGGTAGGGGTTAGGGTTAACACTAGTTACACATCCTGTATGGTAGGGGTTAGGGTTAACACTAGTTACACACCCTGTATGGTAGGAGTTAGGGTTAGGGTTAACACTAGTTACACACCCTGTATGGTAGGGGTTAGAGTTAACACTAGTTACACATCCTGTATGGTAGAGGTTAGGGTTAACACTAGTTACACACCCTGTATGGTAGGGGTTAGGGTTAACACTAGTTACACATCCTGTATGGTAGGGGTTAGGGTTAACACTAGTTACACATCCTGTATGGTAGGGGTTAGGGTTAACACTAGTTACACACCCTGTATGGTAGGGGTTAGGGTTAACACTAGTTACACACCCTGTATGGTCGGGGTTAGGGTTAACACTAGTTACACACCCTGTATGGTAGAGGTTAGTGTTAACACTAGTTACACATCCTGTATGGTAGGGGTTAGGGTTAGAGTTAACACTAGTTACACACCCTGTATGGTAGGGGTTAGGGTTAACACTAGTTACACACCCTGTATGGTAGGGGTTAGAGTTAACACTAGTTACACACCCTGTATGGTAGGGGTTAGGGTTAACACTAGGTACACATCCTGTATGGTAGGGGTTAGTGTTAACACTAGTTACACACCCTGTATGGTAGGGGTTAGGGTTAACACTAGTTAAACACCCTGTATGGTAGAGGTTAGGGTTAACACTAGTTACACACCCTGTATGGTAGGGGTTAGGGTTAACACTAGTTACTCATCCTGTATGGTAGGGGTTAGGGTTAAGACTAGTTACACATCCTGTATGGTAGGGGTTAGGGTTAACACTAGTTACACACCCTGTATGGTAGGGGTTAGGGTTAACACTAGTTACACACAATGTATGGTAGGGGTTAGGGTTAGGGTTAACACTAGTTACACACCCTGTATAGTAGGGGTTAGGGTTAACACTAGTTACACACCCTGTATGGTAGGGGTTAGAGTTAACACTAGTTACACATCCTGTATGGTAGGGGTTAGGGTTAACACTAGTTACACATCCTGTATGGTAGGGGTTAGGGTTAACACTAGTTACACACCCTGTATGGTAGGGGTTAGGGTTAACACTAGTTACACATCCTGTATGGTAGGGGTTAGGGTTAACACTAGTTACACACTCTGTATGGTAGGGGTTAGGGTTAACACTAGTTACACATCCTGTATGGTAGGGGTTAGGGTTAACACTAGTTACACACCCTGTATGGTAGGGGTTAGAGTTAACACTAGTTACACATCCTGTATGGTAGGGGTTAGGGTTAACACTAGTTACACACCCTGTATGGTAGGGTTAGGGTTAACACTAGGTACACACCCTGTATGGTAGGGGTTAGGGTTAACACTAGTTACACACCCTGTATGGTAGGGGTTAGAGTTAACACTAGTTACACACCCTGTATGGTAGGGGTTAGGGTTAGGGTTAACACTAGTTACACACCCTGTATGGTAGGGGTTAGGGTTAACACTAGTTACACATCCTGTATGGTAGTGGTTAGTGTTAACACTAGTTACACACCCTGTATGGTAGGGGTTAGGGTTAACACTAGTTACACACCCTGTATGGTAGAGGTTAGGGTTAACACTAGTTACACACCCTGTATGGTAGGGGTTAGGGTTAACACTAGTTACACACCCTGTATGGTAGGGGTTAGTGTTAACACTAGTTACACATCCTGTATGGTAGAGGTTAGGGTTAACACTAGTTACACACCCTGTATGGTAGGGGTTAGGGTTAACACTAGTTACACACCCTGTATGGTAGAGGTTAGGGTTAACGCTAGTTACACACCCTGTATGGTAGGGGTTAGGGTTAACACTAGTTACACACCCTGTATGGTAAGGGTTTGGGTTAACACTAGTTACACATCCTGTATGGTAGGGGTTAGGGTTAACACTAGTTACACACCCTGTATGGTAGGGGTTAGGGTTAACACTAGTTACACACCCTGTATGGTAGGGGTTAGGGTTAGAGTTAACACTAGTTACACACCCTGTATGGTAGAGGTTAGGGTTAACACTAGTTACACACCCTGTATGGTAGAGGTTAGGGTTTTCACCATAGTTACACACCCTGTATGGTAGCGGTTAGGGTTAACACTAGTTACACACCCTGTATGGTAGGGGTTAGTGTTAACACTAGTTACACATCCTGTATGGTAGGGGTTAGAGTTAGGGTTAACACTAGTTACACATCCTGTATGGTAGGGGTTAGGGTTAGGGTTAACACTAGTTACACACCCTGTATGGTAGAGGTTAGTGTTAACACTAGTTACACACCCTGTATGGTAGGGGTTAGGGTTAACACTAGTTACACACCCTGTATGGTAGGGGTTAGGGTTAGAGTTAACACTAGTTACACACCCTGTATGGTAGGGGTTAGGGTTAACACTAGTTACACATCCTGTATGGTAGAGGTTAGGGTTAACACTAGTTACACACCCTGTATGGTAGGGGTTAGGGTTAACACTAGATACACACCCTGTATGGTAGGGGTTAGGGTTAACACTAGTTACACACCCTGTATGGTAGGGGTTAGGGTTAACACTAGGTACACACCCTGTATGGTAGGGGTTAGTGTTAACACTAGTTACACATCCTGTATGGTAGGGGTTAGGGTTAACACTAGGTACACACCCTGTATGGTAGGGGTTAGGGTTAGTGTTAACATTAGTTACACATCCTGTATGGTAGAGGTTAGGGTTAACACTAGTTACACACCCTGTATGGTAGGGGTTAGGGTTAACACTAGTTACACACCCTGTATGGTAGGGGTTAGGGTTAACACTAGTTACACATCCTGTATGGTAGGGGTTAGGGTTAGTGTTAACACTAGTTACACACCCTGTATGGTAGGGGTTAGAGTTAACACTAGTTACACACCCTGTATGGTAGGGGTTAGGGTTAACACTAGTTACACACCCTGTATGGTAGGGGTTAGGGTTAACACTAGTTACACATCCTGTATGGTAGAGGTTAGGGTTAACACTAGGTACACACCCTGTATGGTAGGGGTTAGGGCTAACACTAGTTACACACCCTATATGTTAGGGTTAGGGTTAACACTAGTTACACATCCTGTATGGTAGGGGTTAGGGTTAACACTAGTTACACACCCTGTATGGTAGGGGTTAGGGTTAACACTAGTTAAACACCCTGTATGGTAGAGGTTAGGGTTAACACTAGTTACACACCCTGTATGGTAGGGGTTAGGGTTAACACTAGTTACTCATCCTGTATGGTAGGGGTTAGGGTTAAGACTAGTTACACATCCTGTATGGTAGGGGTTAGGGTTAACACTAGTTACACACCCTGTATGGTAGGGGTTAGGGTTAACACTAGTTACACACAATGTATGGTAGGGGTTAGGGTTAGGGTTAACACTAGTTACACACCCTGTATGGTAGGGGTTAGGGTTAACACTAGTTACACACCCTGTATGGTAGGGGTTAGAGTTAACACTAGTTACACATCCTGTATGGTAGGGGTTAGAGTTAACACTAGTTACACATCCTGTATGGTAGGGGTTAGGGTTAACACTAGTTACACATCCTGTATGGTAGAGGTTAGGGTTAACACTAGTTACACACCCTGTATGGTAGGGGTTAGTGTTAACACTAGTTACTCATCCTGTATGGTAGGGGTTAGGGTTAAGACTAGTTACACATCCTGTATGGTAGGGGTTAGGGTTAACACTAGTTACACACCCTGTATGGTAGGGGTTAGGGTTAACACTAGTTAAACACCCTGTATGGTAGAGGTTAGGGTTAACACTAGTTACACACCCTGTATGGTAGGGGTTAGGGTTAACACTAGTTACTCATCCTGTATGGTAGGGGTTAGGGTTAGGGTTAACACTAGTTACACATCCTGTATGGTAGGGGTTAGGGTTAACACTAGTTACACACCCTGTATGGTAGGGGTTAGGGTTAACACTAGTTAAACACCCTGTATGGTAGAGGTTAGGGTTAACACTAGTTACACACCCTGTATGGTAGGGGTTAGGGTTAACACTAGTTACTCATCCTGTATGGTAGGGGTTAGGGTTAAGACTAGTTACACATCCTGTATGGTAGGGGTTAGGGTTAACACTAGTTACACACCCTGTATGGTAGGGGTTAGGGTTAACACTAGTTACACACAATGTATGGTAGGGGTTAGGGTTAGGGTTAACACTAGTTACACACCCTGTATGGTAGGGGTTAGGGTTAACACTAGTTACACACCCTGTATGGTAGGGGTTAGAGTTAACACTAGTTACACATCCTGTATGGTAGGGGTTAGAGTTAACACTAGTTACACATCCTGTATGGTAGGGGTTAGGGTTAACACTAGTTACACATCCTGTATGGTAGGGGTTAGGGTTAACACTAGTTACACACCCTGTATGGTAGGGGTTAGGGTTAACACTAGTTAAACACCCTGTATGGTAGAGGTTAGGGTTAACACTAGTTACACACCCTGTATGGTAGGGGTTAGGGTTAACACTAGTTACTCATCCTGTATGGTAGGGGTTAGGGTTAGGGTTAACACTAGTTACACATCCTGTATGGTAGGGGTTAGGGTTAACACTAGTTACACACCCTGTATGGTAGGGGTTAGGGTTAACACTAGTTAAACACCCTGTATGGTAGAGGTTAGGGTTAACACTAGTTACACACCCTGTATGGTAGGGGTTAGGGTTAACACTAGTTACTCATCCTGTATGGTAGGGGTTAGGGTTAAGACTAGTTACACATCCTGTATGGTAGGGGTTAGGGTTAACACTAGTTACACACCCTGTATGGTAGGGGTTAGGGTTAACACTAGTTACACACAATGTATGGTAGGGGTTAGGGTTAGGGTTAACACTAGTTACACACCCTGTATGGTAGGGGTTAGGGTTAACACTAGTTACACACCCTGTATGGTAGGGGTTAGAGTTAACACTAGTTACACATCCTGTATGGTAGGGGTTAGAGTTAACACTAGTTACACATCCTGTATGGTAGGGGTTAGGGTTAACACTAGTTACACATCCTGTATGGTAGAGGTTAGGGTTAACACTAGTTACACACCCTGTATGGTAGGGGTTAGTGTTAACACTAGTTACTCATCCTGTATGGTAGGGGTTAGGGTTAGGGTTAAAACTAGATACACACCCTGTATGGTAGGGGTTAGGGTTAACACTAGTTACACACCCTGTATGGTAGGGGTTAGTGTTAACACTAGTTACACATCCTGTATGGTAGGGGTTAGGGTTAACACTAGGTACACACCCTGTATGGTAGGGGTTAGGGTTAGTGTTAACATTAGTTACACATCCTGTATGGTAGAGGTTAGGGTTAACACTAGTTACACACCCTGTATGGTAGGGGTTAGGGTTAACACTAGTTACACACCCTGTATGGTAGGGGTTAGGGTTAACACTAGTTACACATCCTGTATGGTAGGGGTTAGAGTTAACACTAGGTACACACCCTGTATGGTAGGGGTTAGGGTTAACACTAGTTACACACCCTGTATGGTAGGGGTTAGGGTTAACACTAGTTACACATCCTGTATGGTAGGGGTTAGGGTTAACACTAGTTACACACCCTGTATGGTAGGGGTTAGAGTTAACACTAGTTACACACCCTGTATGGTAGGGGTTAGGGTTAACACTAGTTACACACCCTGTATGGTAGGGGTTAGGGTTAACACTAGTTACACATCCTGTATGGTAGAGGTTAGGGTTAACACTAGGTACACACCCTGTATGGTAGGGGTTAGGGTTAACACTAGTTACACACCCTGTATGGTAGGGGTTAGGGTTAACACTAGTTACACACCCTATATGTTAGGGTTAGGGTTAACACTAGTTACACATCCTGTATGGTAGGGGTTAGGGTTAACACTAGTTACACACCCTGTATGGTAGGGGTTAGGGTTAACACTAGTTAAACACCCTGTATGGTAGAGGTTAGGGTTAACACTAGTTACACACCCTGTATGGTAGGGGTTAGGGTTAAGACTAGTTACACATCCTGTATGGTAGGGGTTAGGGTTAAGACTAGTTACACATCCTGTATGGTAGGGGTTAGGGTTAACACTAGTTACACACCCTGTATGGTAGGGGTTAGGGTTAACACTAGTTACACACAATGTATGGTAGGGGTTAGGGTTAGGGTTAACACTAGTTACACACCCTGTATGGTAGGGGTTAGGGTTAACACTAGTTACACACCCTGTATGGTAGGGGTTAGAGTTAACACTAGTTACACATCCTGTATGGTAGGGGTTAGAGTTAACACTAGTTACACATCCTGTATGGTAGGGGTTAGGGTTAACACTAGTTACACATCCTGTATGGTAGGGGTTAGGGTTAACACTAGTTACACATCCTGTATGGTAGGGGTTAGGGTTAACACTAGTTACACACCCTGTATGGTAGGGGTTAGGGTTAACACTAGTTACACACCCTGTATGGTAGGGGTTAGGGTTAGGGTTAACACTAGTTACACATCCTGTATGGTAGAGGTTAGGGTTAACACTAGTTACACACCCTGTATGGTAGGGGTTAGTGTTAACACTAGTTACACACCCTGTATGGTAGGGGTTAGGGTTAACACTAGGTACACACCCTGTATGGTAGGGGTTAGAGTTAACACTAGTTACACATCCTGTATGGTAGGGGTTAGGGTTAACACTAGTTACACACCCTGTATGGTAGGAAACACTGTCACCACCGACAAATCCACTATAATTGAGAATTTCAATAAGCATTTTTCTACGGCTGGCCATGCTTTCCACCTGGCTACCCCTACCCCGGACAACAGCACTGCCCTCCCCTCTGCTACTCGCCCAAGCCTTCCCCATTTCTCTTTCTCCCAAATACAGTCAGCTGATGTTCTAAATGAGCTGCAAAATCTGGACCCTTACAAATCAGCCGGGCTAGATAATCTGGACCCTTTCTTTCTAAAACTATCTGCTGAAATTGTTGCCACCCCTATTACTAGCCTCTTCAACCTCTCTTTCGTGTCGTCTGAGATCCCCAAAGATTGGAAAGCAGCTGCGGTTATCCCCCTCTTCAAAGGGGGGGACACCCTTGACCCTAACTGCTACAGACCTATATCTATCCTACCCTGCCTTTCTAAGGTCTTCGAAAGCCAAGTCAACAAACAGATTACCGACCATTTCGAATCCCACCACACCTTCTCCGCAATGCAATCTGGTTTCAGAGCTGGTCATGGGTGCACCTCAGCCACGCTCAAGGTCATAAACGATATCGTAACCGCCATCGATAGGAAACAATACTGTGCAGCCGTATTCATTGACCTGGCCAAGGCCTTTGACTCTGTCAATCACCACATCCTCATTGGCAGACTCGACAGCCTTGGTTTCTCTAATGATTGCCTCGCCTGGTTCACCAACTACTTCTCTGATCGAGTTCAGTGTGTCAAATCGGAGGGTCTGTTGTCCGGGCCTCTGGCAGTCTCTATGGGGGTGCCACAGGGTTCAATTCTTGGACCGACTCTCTTCTCTGTTTACATCAATGATGTCGCTCTTGCTGCTGGTGATTCTCTGATCCACCTCTACGCAGACGACACTATTCTGTATACTTCTGGCCCTTCTTTTGACACTGTGTTAACAACCCTCCAGGCGAGCTTCAATGCCATACAACTCTCCTTCCGTGGCCTCCAACTGCTCTTAAATACAAGTAAAACCAAATGCATGCTCTTCAACCGATCGCTGCCTGCTCCTGCCCGCCTGTCCAACATCACTACTTTGGACGGCTCTGACTTAGAATATGTGGACAACTACAAATACCTAGGTGTCTGGTTAGACTGTAAACTCTCCTTCCAGACTCACATCAAACATCTCCAATCCAAAGTCAAATCTAGAATTGGCTTCCTATTCCGCAACAAAGCATCCTTTACTCATGCTGCCAAACATACCCTTGTAAAACTGACCATCCTACCAATCCTCGACTTCGGTGATGTCATTTACAAAATAGCCTCCAAACCCTACTCAATAAATTGGATGCAGTCTATCACAGTGCCATCCGTTTTGTCACCAAAGCCCCATATACTACCCACCACTGCGACCTGTACACTCTCGTTGGCTGGCCCTCGCTTCATACTCGTCGCCAAACCCACTGGTTCCAGGTCATCTACAAGACCCTGCTAGGTAAAGTCCCCCCTTATCTCAGCTCGCTGGTCACCATAGCAGCACCTACCTGTAGCACGCGCTCCAGCAGGTATATCTCTCTAGTCACCCCCAAAACCAATTCTTCCTTTGGACGCCTCTCCTTCCAGTTCTCTGCTGCCAATGACTGGAACGAACTACAAAAATCTCTGAAACTGGAAACACCTATCTCCCTCACTAGCTTTAAGCACCAGCTGTCAGAGCAGCTCATTGATTACTGCATCTGTACATAACCCATCTACAATTTAGCCCAAACAACTACCTCTTTACCTACTGTATTTATTTATTAATTTATTTTGCTCCTTTGCACCCCATTATTTCTGTCTCTACTTTGCACTTTCTTCCACTGCAAACCAACCATTCCAGTGTTTTTTTTACTTGCTGTGTTGTACTCACTTCGCCTCCATGGCCTTTTATATTTTTATTTATTTATACATATATTTGTTTGCCTTCACCTCCCTTATCTCACCTCACTTGCTCACATTGTATATAGACTTATTTTTTTTTCACTGTATTATTGACTATATGTTTGTTTTACTCCATGTGTAACTATGTGTTGTTGTATGTGTCGAACTGCTTTGCTTTATCTTGGCCAGGTCGCAATTGTAAATGAGAACGTGTTCTCAATTTGCCTACCTGGTTAAATAAAGGTTAAATAAAATAAAAATAAATAAAATAAAAAAAAGGGTTAGGGTTAACACTAGGTACACACCCTGTATGGTAGGGGTTAGGGTTAGAGTTAACACTAGTTACACACCCTGTATGGTAGGGGTTAGGGTTAACACTAGTTACACACCCTGTATGGTAGGGGTTAGGGTTAGAGTTAACACTAGTTACACACCCTGTATGGTAGGGGTTAGGGTTAACACTAGTTACACATCCTGTATGGTAGGGGTTAGAGTTAACACTAGTTACACACCCTGTATGGTAGGGGTTAGGGTTAACACTAGTTACACACCCTGTATGGTAGGGGTTAGGGTTAGAGTTAACACTAGTTACACACCCTGTATGGTAGGGGTTAGGGTTAACACTAGTTACACATCCTGTATGGTAGGGGTTAGAGTTAACACTAGTTACACACCCTGTATGGTAGGGGTTAGGGTTAACACTAGTTACACACCCTGTATGGTAGGGGTTAGGGTTAGAGTTAACACTAGTTACACACCCTGTATGGTAGGGGTTAGGGTTAACACTAGTTACACACCCTGTATGGTAGGGGTTAGAGTTAACACTAGTTACACACCCTGTATGGTAGGGGTTAGGGTTAGGGTTAACACTAGTTACACACCCTGTATGGTAGGGTTTAGGGTTAACACTAGTTACACATCCTGTATGGTAGTGGTTAGTGTTAACACTAGTTACACACCCTGTATGGTAGGGGTTAGGGTTAACACTAGTTACACACCCTGTATGGTAGAGGTTAGGGTTAACACTAGTTACACACCCTGTATGGTAGGGGTTAGGGTTAACACTAGTTACACACCCTGTATGGTAGGGGTTAGAGTTAACACTAGTTACACACCCTGTATGGTAGGGGTTAGGGTTAGAGTTAACACTAGTTACACACCCTGTATGGTAGGGGTTAGGGTTAACACTAGTTACACATCCTGTATGGTAGGGGTTAGAGTTAACACTAGTTACACACCCTGTATGGTAGGGGTTAGGGTTAACACTAGTTACACACCCTGTATGGTAGGGGTTAGGGTTAGAGTTAACACTAGTTACACACCCTGTATGGTAGGGGTTAGGGTTAACACTAGTTACACATCCTGTATGGTAGGGGTTAGAGTTAACACTAGTTACACACCCTGTATGGTAGGGGTTAGGGTTAACACTAGTTACACACCCTGTATGGTAGGGGTTAGGGTTAGAGTTAACACTAGTTACACACCCTGTATGGTAGGGGTTAGGGTTAACACTAGTTACACACCCTGTATGGTAGGGGTTAGAGTTAACACTAGTTACACACCCTGTATGGTAGGGGTTAGGGTTAGGGTTAACACTAGTTACACACCCTGTATGGTAGGGTTTAGGGTTAACACTAGTTACACATCCTGTATGGTAGTGGTTAGTGTTAACACTAGTTACACACCCTGTATGGTAGGGGTTAGGGTTAACACTAGTTACACACCCTGTATGGTAGAGGTTAGGGTTAACACTAGTTACACACCCTGTATGGTAGGGGTTAGGGTTAACACTAGTTACACACCCTGTATGGTAGGGGTTAGTGTTAACACTAGTTACACATCCTGTATGGTAGAGGTTAGGGTTAACACTAGTTACACACCCTGTATGGTAGGGGTTAGGGTTAACACTAGTTACACACCCTGTATGGTAGAGGTTAGGGTTAACGCTAGTTACACACCCTGTATGGTAGGGGTTAGGGTTAGGGTTAACACTAGTTACACACCCTGTATGGTAGGGGTTAGGGTTAACACTAGTTACACATCCTGTATGGTAGGGGTTAGGGTTAACACTAGTTACACACCCTGTATGGTAGGGGTTAGGGTTAACACTAGTTACACACCCTGTATGGTAGGGGTTAGGGTTAGAGTTAACACTAGTTACACACCCTGTATGGTAGAGGTTAGGGTTAACACTAGTTACACACCCTGTATGGTAGAGGTTAGGGTTTTCACCATAGTTACACACCCTGTATGGTAGCGGTTAGGGTTAACACTAGTTACACACCCTGTATGGTAGGGGTTAGTGTTAACACTAGTTACACATCCTGTATGGTAGGGGTTAGAGTTAGGGTTAACACTAGTTACACATCCTGTATGGTAGGGGTTAGGGTTAGGGTTAACACTAGTTACACACCCTGTATGGTAGAGGTTAGTGTTAACACTAGTTACACACCCTGTATGGTAGGGGTTAGGGTTAACACTAGTTACACACCCTGTATGGTAGGGGTTAGGGTTAGAGTTAACACTAGTTACACACCCTGTATGGTAGGGGTTAGGGTTAACACTAGTTACACATCCTGTATGGTAGAGGTTAGGGTTAACACTAGTTACACACCCTGTATGGTAGGGGTTAGGGTTAACACTAGATACACACCCTGTATGGTAGGGGTTAGGGTTAACACTAGTTACACACCCTGTACGGTAGGGGTTAGGGTTAACACTAGGTACACACCCTGTATGGTAGGGGTTAGTGTTAACACTAGTTACACATCCTGTATGGTAGGGGTTAGGGTTAACACTAGGTACACACCCTGTATGGTAGGGGTTAGGGTTAGTGTTAACATTAGTTACACATCCTGTATGGTAGAGGTTAGGGTTAACACTAGTTACACACCCTGTATGGTAGGGGTTAGGGTTAACACTAGTTACACACCCTGTATGGTAGGGGTTAGGGTTAACACTAGTTACACACCCTGTATGGTAGGGGTTAGGGTTAACACTAGTTACACATCCTGTATGGTAGGGGTTAGGGTTAACACTAGTTACACACCCTGTATGGTAGGGGTTAGAGTTAACACTAGTTACACACCCTGTATGGTAGGGGTTAGGGTTAACACTAGTTACACACCCTGTATGGTAGGGGTTAGGGTTAACACTAGTTACACATCCTGTATGGTAGAGGTTAGGGTTAACACTAGGTACACACCCTGTATGGTAGGGGTTAGGGTTAACACTAGTTACACACCCTGTATGGTAGGGGTTAGGGTTAACACTAGTTACACACCCTATATGTTAGGGTTAGGGTTAACACTAGTTACACATCCTGTATGGTAGGGGTTAGGGTTAACACTAGTTACACACCCTGTATGGTAGGGGTTAGGGTTAACACTAGTTACACACCCTGTATGGTAGAGGTTAGAGTTAACACTAGTTACACATCCTGTATGGTAGGGGTTAGGGTTAGTGTTAACACTAGTTACACACCCTGTATGGTAGGGGTTAGGGTTAACACTAGTTACACACCCTGTATGGTAGTGGTTAGGGTTAGTGTTAACACTAGTTACACATCCTGTATGGTAGAGGTTAGGGTTAACACTAGTTACACACCCTGTATGGTAGGGGTTAGGGTTAACACTAGGTGCACACCCTGTATGGTAGGGGTTAGGGTTAACACTAGTTACACATCCTGTATGGTAGAGGTTAGGGTTAACACTAGTTACACACCCTGTATGGTAGGGGTTAGAGTTAACACTAGGTACACACCCTGTATGGTAGGGGTTAGTGTTAACACTAGTTACACACCCTGTATGGTAGGGGTTAGGGTTAACACTAGTTACACACCCTGTATGGTAGGGGTTAGGGTTAACACTAGTTACACACCCTGTATGGTAGGGGTTAGGGTTAGTGTTAACACTAGTTACACACCCTGTATGGTAGGGGTTAGGGTTAGAGTTAACACTAGTTACACATCCTGTATGGTAGGGGTTAGGGTTAACACTAGTTACACACCCTGTATGGTAGGGGTTAGAGTTAACACTAGTTACACACCCTGTATGGTAGGGGTTAGGGTTAACACTAGTTACACACCCTGTATGGTAGGGGTTAGGGTTAACACTAGTTACACACCCTGTATGGTAGGGGTTAGGGTTAACACTAGTTACACACCCTGTATGGTAGGGGTTAGGGTTAACACTAGTTACACACCCTGTATGGTAGGGGTTAGGGTTAGGGTTAACACTAGTTACACACCCTGTATGGTAGGGGTTAGGGTTAACACTAGTTACACACCCTGTATGGTAGGGGTTAGAGTTAACACTAGTTACACATCCTGTATGGTAGGGGTTAGGGTTAACACTAGTTACACACCCTGTATGGTAGGGATTAGGGTTAACACTAGTTACACACCCTGTATGGTAGGGGTTACTGTTAACACTAGGTACACACCCTGTATGGTAGGGGTTAGGGTTAACACTAGGTACACACCCTGTATGGTAGGGGTTAGGGTTAACACTAGTTACACACCCTGTATGGTAGGGGTTAGGGTTAACACTAGTTACACACCCTGTATGGTAGGGGTTAGGGTTAGGGTTAACACTAGGTACACACCCTGTATGGTAGGGGTTAGGGTTAACACTAGTTACACACCCTGTATGGTAGAGGTTAGAGTTAACACTAGTTACACACCCTGTATGGTAGGGGTTAGGGTTAACACTAGTTACACACCCTGTATGGTAGGGGTTAGGGTTAACACTAGTTACACACCCTGTATGGTAGGGGTTAGAGTGAACACTAGGTACACACCCTGTATGGTAGAGGTTAGTGTTAACACTAGTTACACATCCTGTATGGTAGGGGTTAGAGTTAACACTAGTTACACACCCTGTATGGTAGGGGTTAGGGTTAACACTAGTTACACACCCTGTATGGTAGGGGTTAGGGTTAACACTAGGTACACATCCTGTATGGTAGGGGTTAGGGTTAACACTAGTTACACACCCTGTGTGGTAGGGGTTAGAGTTAACACTAGTTACACATCCTGTATGGTAGGGGTTAGGGTTAGGGTTAACACTAGTTACACACCCTGTATGGTAGGGTTTAGGGTTAACACTAGTTACACATCCTGTATGGTAGGGGTTAGTGTTAACACTAGTTACACACCCTGTATGGTAGGGGTTAGGGTTAACACTAGTTACACACCCTGTATGGTAGAGGTTAGGGTTAACACTAGTTACACACCCTGTATGGTAGGGGTTAGGGTTAACACTAGTTACACACCCTGTATGGTAGGGGTTAGTGTTAACACTAGTTACACATTCTGTATGGTAGAGGTTAGGGTTAACACTAGTTACACACCCTGTATGGTAGGGGTTAGGGTTAACACTAGTTACACACCCTGTATGGTAGAGGTTAGGGTTAACACTAGTTACACACCCTGTATGGTAGGGGTTAGGGTTAACACTAGTTACACATCCTGTATGGTAGGGGTTAGGGTTAGGGTTAACACTAGTTACACACCCTGTATGGTAGGGGTTAGGGTTAACACTAGTTACACATCCTGTATGGTAGGGGTTAGAGTTAGGGTTAACACTAGTTACACATCCTGTATGGTAGGGTTTAGGGTTAGGGTTAACACTAGTTACACACCCTGTATGGTAGAGGTTAGTGTTAACACTAGTTACACACCCTGTATGGTAGGGGTTAGGGTTAACACTAGTTACACACCCTGTATGGTAGGGGTTAGGGTTACAGTTAACACTAGTTACACACCCTGTATGGTAGGGGTTAGGGTTAACACTAGGTACATACCCTGTATGGTAGGGGTTAGGGTTAACACTAGTTACACACCCTGTATGGTAGGGGTTAGGGTTAACACTAGTTACACACCCTGTATGGTAGGGGTTAGGGTTAACACTAGTTACACATCCTGTATGGTAGGGGTTAGGGTTAACACTAGTTACACATCCTGTATGGTAGGGGTTAGGGTTAACACTAGTTACACACCCTGTATGGTAGGGGTTAGAGTTAACACTAGTTACACACCCTGTATGGTAGGGGTTAGGGTTAACACTAGTTACACACCCTGTATGGTAGGGGTTAGGGTTAACACTAGGTACACACCCTGTATGGTAGGGATAGAGTTAACACTAGTTACACACCCTGTATGGTAGAGGTTAGGGTTAACACTAGGTACACACCCTGTATGGTAGGGGTTAGGGTTAACACTAGTTACACACCCTGGATGGTAGGGGTTAGGGTTAACACTAGTTACACACCCTGTATGGTAGGGGTTAGGGTTAACACTAGTTACACATCCTGTATGGTAGGGGTTAGGGTTAACACTAGTTACACACCCTGTATGGTAGGGGTTAGGGTTAACACTAGTTACACACCCTGTATGGTAGAGGTTAGAGTTAACACTAGTTACACATCCTGTATGGTAGGGGTTAGGGTTAGTGTTAACACTAGTTACACACCCTGTATGGTAGGGGTTAGGGTTAACACTAGTTACACACCCTGTATGGTAGGGGTTAGGGTTAGTGTTAACACTAGTTACACATCCTGTATGGTAGAGGTTAGGGTTAACACTAGTTACACACCCTGTATGGTAGGGGTTAGGGTTAACACTAGGTACACACCCTGTATGGTAGGGGTTAGGGTTAACACTAGTTACACATCCTGTATGGTAGAGGTTAGGGTTAACACTAGTTACACACCCTGTATGGTAGGGGTTAGGGTTAACACTAGTTGCACACCCTGTATGGTAGGGGTTAGTGTTAACACTAGTTACACACCCTGTATGGTAGGGGTTAGGGTTAAGACTAGTTACACATCCTGTATGGTAGGGGTTAGGGTTAACACTAGTTACACACCCTGTATGGTAGGGGTTAGGGTTAGTGTTAACACTAGTTACACATCCTGTATGGTAGAGGTTAGGGTTAACACTAGTTACACACCCTGTATGGTAGGGGTTAGGGTTAACACTAGTTACACACCCTGTATGGTAGGGGTTAGGGTTAACACTAGTTACACACCCTGTATGGTAGGGGTTAGGGTTAGTGTTAACACTAGTTACACACCCTGTATGGTAGGGGTTAGGGTTAGAGTTAACACTAGTTACACATCCTGTATGGTAGGGGTTAGGGTTAACACTAGTTACACACCCTGTATGGTAGGGGTTAGAGTTAACACTAGTTACACACCCTGTATGGTAGGGGTTAGGGTTAACACTAGTTACACACCCTGTATGGTAGGGGTTAGGGTTAGTGTTAACACTAGTTACACACCCTGTATGGTAGGGGTTAGGGTTAGAGTTAACACTAGTTACACATCCTGTATGGTAGGGGTTAGGGTTAACACTAGTTACACACCCTGTATGGTAGGGGTTAGGGTTAACACTAGTTAAACACCCTGTATGGTAGGGGTTAGGGTTAACACTAGTTACACATCCTGTATGGTAGGGGTTAGGGTTAACACTAGTTACACACCCTGTATGGTAGAGGTTATGGTTAACACTAGTTACACACCCTGTATGGTAGGGGTTAGGGTTAACACTAGTTACACATCCTGTATGGTAGGGGTTAGGGTTAACACTAGTTACACACCCTGTATGGTAGGGGTTAGAGTTAACACTAGTTACACATCCTGTATGGTAGGGGTTAGGGTTAGGGTTAACACTAGTTACACACCCTGTATGGTAGGGGTTAGGGTTAACACTAGTTACACACCCTGTATGGTAGGGGTTAGGGTTAACACTAGTTACACACCCTGTATGGTAGGGGTTAGGGTTAACACTAGTTACACACCCTGTATGGTAGGGGTTAGGGTTAACACTAGTTACACACCCTGTATGGTAGGGGTTAGGGTTAACACTAGTTACACACCCTGTATGGTAGGGGTTAGGGTTAGTGTTAACACTAGTTACACACCCTGTATGGTAGGGGTTAGGGTTAACACTAGGTACACACCCTGTATGGTAGGGGTTAGGGTTAACACTAGTTACACACCGTGTATGGTAGGGGTTAGGGTTAACACTAGTTACACACCCTGTATGGTAGGGGTTAGTGTTAACACTAGTTACACATTCTGTATGGTAGAGGTTAGGGTTAACACTAGTTACACACCCTGTATGGTAGGGGTTAGGGTTAACACTAGTTACACATCCTGTATGGTAGGGGTTAGGGTTAACACTCGTTACACATCCTGTATGGTAGGGGTTAGGGTTAACACTAGTTACACACCCTGTATGGTAGGGGTTAGGGTTAACACTAGTTACACATCCTGTATGGTAGGGGTTAGGGTTAACACTAGTTACACATCCTGTATGGTAGGGGTTAGTGTTAACACTAGTTACACATTCTGTATGGTAGAGGTTAGGGTTAACACTAGTTACACACCCTGTATGGTAGGGGTTAGGGTTAACACTAGTTACACATCCTGTATGGTTGGGGTTAGGGTTAACACTAGTTACACACCCTGTATGGTAGGGGTTAGGGTTAACACTAGTTACACACCCTGTATGGTAGGGGTTAGTGTTAACACTAGTTACACACCCTGTATGGTAGGGGTTAGGGTTAGGGTTAACACTAGTTACACACCCTGTATGGTAGGGGTTAGGGTTAACACTAGTTACACATCCTGTATGGTAGGGGTTAGGGTTAACACGATGTTATACATTACATACAGTACTACTGTCTTTAACATCACAAACACACACTCTCTGTCCTTACTGACACACTCACATCAAAATAGAGCCCTCCTTCCCTCTCACCTGTCTTTCTAAGGGGTTGGTAGGTATAGGGGTTGATGATATGGATGAGGGTGGGGTTGAGGGTGAAGGTTGGATGGGGGTGTCTATTGGAGGTGTCTGTCTCCCCCCTTCCTCCATATCCCCCAATAGCTCCACTCTCCCCTCCTCCTCTCCTTTCTGTCGTCTGAGAGTCTCTATGTGTCTGTTCCTCCTCCTCTCGTCTCGAACACTGAGCATCTCCTCAAAGTCCAGCTGGAGCAGCTCCGCACTGTAATACACAGTGTATATTAACATAAACACTAATACACAGTGTATATTAATTTAAACACTGTAATAAACAATGTATATTAACATAAACACTGTAATAAACAATGTATATTAACATAAACACTGTAATACACAATGTATATTAACATAAACACTGTAATACACCATGTATATTAACATAAACACTGTAATACACCATGTATATTAACATAAACACTGTTATACACACTGTATATTAACATAAACACTGTAATACACAATGTATATTAACAAACACGGTAATACACAGTGTATATTAATTTAAACACTGTAATAAACAATGTATATTAACATAAACACTGTAATAAACAATGTATATTAACATAAACACTGTAATACACAATGTATATTAACATAAACACTGTAATACACCATGTATATTAACATAAACACTGTAATACACCATGTATATTAACATAAACACTGTAATACACACTGTATATTAACATAAACACTGTAATACACAATGTATATTAACAAACACGGTAATACACAGTGTATATTAACAAACACTGTAATACACCATGTATATTAACATAAACACTGTAATACACCATGTATATTAACAAACACTGTAATACACCATGCATATTAACATAAACACTGTAATACACAATGTATATTAACATAAACACTGTAATACACACTGTATATTAACAAACACTGTAATACACATTGTATATTAACATAAACACTGTAATACACACTGTATATTAACATAAACACTGTAATACACAATGTATATTAACATAAACACTGTAATACACACTGTATATTAACATAAACACTGTAATACACAATGTATATTAACATAAACACGGTAATACACAATGTATATTAACATAAACACGGTAATACACAATGTATATTAACATAAACACGGTAATACACAATGTATATTAACATAAACACTGTAATACACAATGTATATTAACATAAACACTGTAATACACAATGTATATTAACATAAACACGGTAATACACAATGTATATTAACATAAACACGGTAATACACAATGTATATTAACATAAACACTAATACACAGTGTATATTAACATAAACACTGTAATACACAATGTATATTAACATAAACACTGTAATACACAATGTATATTAACATAAACACTGTAATACACCATGTATATTAACATAAACACTGTAATACACCATGTATATTAACATAAACACTGTAATACACAATGTATATTAACATAAACACTGTAATACACAATGTATATTAACATAAACACTGTAATACACAATGTATATTAACATAAACACTGTAATACACCATGTATATTAACATAAACACTGTAATACACCATGTATATTAACATAAACACTGTAATACACAATGTATATTAACATAAACACTGTAATACACCATGTATATTAACATAAACACTGTAATACACCATGTATATTAACATAAACACTGTAATACACCATGTATATTAACATAAACACTGTAATACACCATGTATATTAACATAAACACTGTAATACACCATGTATATTAACATAAACACTGTAATACACCATGTATATTAACATAAACACTGTAATACACCATGTATATTAACATAAACACTGTAATACACAATGTATATTAACATAAACACGGTAATACACAATGTATATTAACATAAACACTGTAATACACCATGTATATTAACATAAACACTGTAATACACAATGTATATTAACATAAACACTGTAATACACAATGTATATTAACATAATTAACTGCTGTTCTCCCTAGCATCTCGACAGAGAAAAACACACTTTGAAGTGTGTGTGTGTGTGTGAGCGTGTGATAACATGTATTTGTACTCTGACCTGGTGATGCTTGGAGCAGTGTCATTGGTGGGTTGGTTTCCGGGGGTGTGTCGGGGAGAAAGGTCGTTTCCAGGTGAAAGGCCATTGTCGGGGTCAGTGCTGCTATAGCTCCTCTCCTTCCTCCTCCTCTCCCTTTCCACTTCCTCTTCATCCTCCACTGTCCACTGGCGGGTAAGACTACACAGACCCACACAGTTTAACACTAGTGACCGAGGCTACTACAGGGACTTTTGAGGTTCTCATTAGATTTCAAAAAGGCTTTATAACCACACCATGCTTCACAAATCATCTGTATGAAGATGCAGTAGTATGAACAGCTGATGACAGGGTTAGGGATAACAACTCTCTTTGTAGGGTGCTCTCTGTGTGACGTGCTATCTGAGACGGTAGTCTGTGTGACGTGCTATCTGAGACGGTAGTCTGTGTGACGTGCTATCTGAGACGGTAGTCTGTGTGACGTGCTATCTGAGATGGTAGTCTGTGTGACGTGCTATCTGGATGGTAGTCTGTGTGACGTGCTATCTGAGATGGTAGTCTGTGTGACGTGCTATCTGAGACGGTAGTCTGTGTGACGTGCTATCTGAGACGGTAGTCTGTGTGACGTGCTATCTGAGACGGTAGTCTGTGTGACGTGCTATCTGAGACGGTAGTCTGTGTGACGTGCTATCTGAGACGGTAGTCTGTGTGACGTGCTATCTGAGATGGTAGTCTGTGTGACGTGCTATCTGGATGGTAGTCTGTGTGACGTGCTATCTGGATGGTAGTCTGTGTGACGTGCTATCTGAGACGGTAGTCTGTGTGACGTGCTATCTGAGACGGTAGTCTGTGTGACGTGCTATCTGAGACGGTAGTCTGTGTGACGTGCTATCTGAGACGGTAGTCTGTGTGACGTGCTATCTGAGACGGTAGTCTGTGTGACGTGCTATCTGAGATGGTACTCTGTGTGACGTGCTATCTGAGATGGTAGTCTGTGTGACGTGCTATCTGAGACGGTAGTCTGTGTGACGTGCTATCTGAGACGGTAGTCTGTGTGACGTGCTATCTGAGACGGTAGTCTGTGTGACGTGCTATCTGAGACGGTAGTCTGTGTGACGTGCTATCTGAAATGGTAGTCTGTGTGACGTGCTATCTGAGACGGTACTCTGTGTGACGTGCTATCTGAGACGGTACTCTGTGTGACGTGCTATCTGAGACGGTACTCTGTGTGACGTGCTATCTGAGACGGTAGTCTGTGTGACGTGCTATCTGAGACGGTAGTCTGTGTGACGTGCTATCTGAGACGGTACTCTGTGTGACGTGCTATCTGAGACGGTACTCTGTGTGACGTGCTATCTGAGACGGTAGTCTGTGTGACGTGCTATCTGAGACGGTAGTCTGTGTGACGTGCTATCTGAGACGGTAGTCTGTGTGACGTGCTATCTGAGACGGTAGTCTGTGTGACGTGCTATCTGAGACGGTAGTCTGTGTGACGTGCTATCTGAGACGGTAGTCTGTGTGACGTGCTATCTGAGACGGTAGTCTGTGTGACGTGCTATCTGAGACGGTAGTCTGTGTGACGTGCTATCTGAGACGGTAGTCTGTGTGACGTGCTATCTGAGACGGTAGTCTGTGTGACGTGCTATCTGAGACGGTAGTCTGTGTGACGTGCTATCTGAGACGGTAGTCTGTGTGACGTGCTATCTGAGACGGTAGTCTGTGTGACGTGCTATCTGAGACGGTAGTCTGTGTGACGTGCTATCTGAGACGGTAGTCTGTGTGACGTGCTATCTGGATGGTAGTCTGTGTGACGTGCTATCTGAGATGGTAGTCTGTGTGACGTGCTATCTGGATGGTAGTCTGTGTGACGTGCTATCTGAGATGGTACTCTGTGTGACGTGCTATCTGAAATGGTAGTCTGTGTGACGTGCTATCTGAGATGGTAGTCTGTGTGACGTGCTATCTGGATGGTACTTGTAAGATTTAGAGTTGTAGTTCTAATTCCTATTGACCCGATTGAGGCACACCTTATCAAGGATCTCAGCTTCATTTAACATTTCCCACATGTGCCTTTCTTTACCACTAATGTCTCTGACTAGACTGAACTAACCCAATGTTCTAATGGACAGCGACCACAGACAGAACAGGGACAGAAACGGGATAGGACCGACCGATAAGAGGTAGGGAATTCTTCAAACTCCCGTCAACATCAAACTCAGACTCGGAGCATCTCTTAATTTTCAGACCCCTTGAAGTATCAAAGAAAAACAATCTGATGATTTGGCCTTACTGCTATTAGCCCATACAAAACGCATTGAATAACAGATAGGCCTTACTGCTATTAGCCCATACAAAACGCATTGAATAACAGATAGGCCTTACTGCTATTAGCCCATACAAAACGCATTGAATAACAGATAGGCCTTACTGCTATTAGCCCATACAAAACGCATTGAATAACAGATAGGCCTTACTGCTATTAGCCCATACAAAACGCATTGAATAACAGATAGGCCTTACTGCTATTAGCCCATACAAAACGCATTGAATAACAGATTCACTACATGGAACATCAGACAGCCAGAACATCTAAAGGAATATTGTTCTGAAGTGTCTGTATCTGAGAGATATGAGAAAGATCAAGAATATAATTGTTTTTACATGTCGAGTCACCAGACATACAGTACTTTCACTCATTTTCCCAACTGGTACCGGGGGACCTTCAGACAAGTCTTGTGAGGCCTGTGGGCGTCTTAGAGCAAAACAACCATCATGTACAGTGTTCGTGAGAGTCACCTTTCCATAGAGGGTTTAGGGTTATTAGTATGTAACCCAAACTGTTGGGATGCTACAGACAGAAGTTGGCAGATCGGCTGTACTGACTTCAGACGAGTCCCGAGAAGCCTATGAGGGTTCATAGTAATTTGTAGGCAAAACCGTTCAGAAGACCAATTTTCAGGATGTCTCATGGTCTGACAGACACTGCTTTAGCTCTGTCACCTTTCATCGCAGATGCAGAAGCACGACACAGGTGGATGCAGTAGATTGAGATGGATATCATCCAGATATCTTTAGCTTCAACTGACTTTAGGGGGTTAACAACAGCAACATCACAGGACCACACAACATCCACCTCAACCCGATCCGTCATCTGATCAGCTTTCACTTTCCTTATCAATATCATGATCAACGACAGCAGTCACAAACCTCGGAAGACCATTCACTATTTACAAAAACAAAACAACATTCTGTTCTAACCATCTAAATCATCATTGATTTATGTTCACAGCGAAAACAGGTGTCTATTAGTGCGCAGTGCAGCTCTACTATAAATGAATTGTAGGCTATCGGTTATCGTTACAATCCTGACAGAAAGTCACCACGAACTAAAGCCTCATGTCCACCAGACACATCAACCTCTTTGCGTGCCGCATTGGGCTCCGGTGCGTTCTGTGTACTGCATGCGTTCAATATTTTCAAGTTGTGCATTTCTTTCTTCATGCGGTGGTACAAATGGAAGTACACACATTGACTCCAACTGGCTAGCTGTCAGCTAGTTAAAAAGTGAAGCACATATATTTCAAGTACGGAAAATGTGGGCTAGACAACCGGCAAAACAACACGCATATACATCAGGCGTAAACCAGCTCTTACCGGGACAGAGCCGACCAGTTCTTCCGGCTGATGGACATGGCAGCTGGGGTCCCAGTCGAGTTGAGGCCGGCTGTGAGGAAGTTTAGTCGGGAAAAGCGTCTGAGGCACCACGCTGAGTGGCTGTCAGAGTCGAATCAGTCAGCGGGACAGAATTACAGTCCACCTTTACCCTGCTAGATCACATGACCTAACTAACTACCTGGGAGAGAGAGTGAGGTAATGTTTTCGATCTTGTCCATGTATAGTTATGAAGGCAGTTCACTTCTAATAGCTGTAGTTTGATAAACGAGGTCAGGTGAATATAGACAGGAACACCCAACAGAGAGATATATAAGGGCATTCAGTTTGTCTAATATACTTCATCTTTCTACTTCTCCTGTTGTGCCCTGCATGCAGCCTGGCCTACTGTTAGGGATAGGGTTACCTATTCTCCTGTTGTGCCCTGCATGCAGACTGGCCTACTGTTAGGGATAGGGTTACCTATTCTCCTGTTGTGCCCTGCATGCAGACTGGCCTACTGTTAGGGATAGGGTTACCTATTCTCCTGTTGTGCCCTGCATGCAGACTGGCCTACTGTTAGGGATAGGGTTACCTATTCTCCTGTTGTGCCCTGCATGCAGACTGGCCTACTGTTAGGGATAGGGTTACCTATTCTCCTGTTGTGCCCTGCATGCAGACTGGCCTACTGTTAGGGATAGGGTTACCTGTCCTACTGTTAGGGATAGGGTTACCTATTCTCCTGTTATGCCCTGCATGCAGCCTGGCCTACTGTTAGGGATAGGGTTACCTGTCCTACTGTTAGGGATAGGGTTACCTGTCCTACTGTTAGGGATAGGGTTACCTGTCCTACTGTTAGGGATAGGGTTACCTATTCTCCTGTTGTGCCCTGCATGCAGCCTGGCCTACTGTTAGGGATAGGGTTACCTGTCCTACTGTTAGGGATAGGGTTACCTATTCTCCTGTTGTGCCCTGCATGCAGCCTGGCCTACTGTTAGGGATAGGGTTACCTGTCCTACTGTTAGGGATAGAGTTACCTATTCTCCTGTTGTGCCATGCATGCAGCCTGGCCTACTGTTAGGAATAGGGTTACCTGTCCTACTGTTAGGGATAGGGTTACCTATTCTCCTGTTGTGCCCTGCATGCAGCCTGGCCTACTGTTAGGGATAGGGTTACCTGTCCTACTGTTAGGGATAGGGTTACCTGTCCTACTGTTAGGGATAGGGTTACCTGGCCTACTGTTAGGGATAGGGTTACCTGTCCTACTGTTAGGGAAAGGGTTACCTGTCCTACTGTTATGGATAGGGTTACCTATTCTCCTGTTGTGCCCTGCATGCAGCCTGGCCTACTGTTAGGGATAGGGTTACCTGTCCTACTGTTAGGGATAGGGTTACCTGTCCTACTGTTAGGGATAGGGTTACCTGTCCTACTGTTAGGGATAGGGTTACCTATTCTCCTGTTGTGCCCTGCATGCAGCCTGGCCTACTGTTAGGGATAGGGTTACCTGTCCTACTGTTAGGGATAGGGTTACCTATTCTCCTGTTGTGCCCTGCATGCAGCCTGGCCTACTGTTAGGGATAGGGTTACCTGTCCTACTGTTAGGGATAGAGTTACCTATTCTCCTGTTGTGCCATGCATGCAGCCTGGCCTACTGTTAGGAATAGGGTTACCTGTCCTACTGTTAGGGATAGGGTTACCTATTCTCCTGTTGTGCCCTGCATGCAGCCTGGCCTACTGTTAGGGATAGGGTTACCTGTCCTACTGTTAGGGATAGGGTTACCTGGCCTACTGTTAGGGATAGGGTTACCTGTCCTACTGTTAGGGATAGGGTTACCTGGCCTACTGTTAGGGATAGGGTTACCTGTCCTACTGTTAGGGAAAGGGTTACCTGTCCTACTGTTATGGATAGGGTTACCTATTCTCCTGTTGTGCCCTGCATGCAGCCTGGCTTACTGTTAGGGATAGGGTTACCTGTCCTACTGTTAGGGATAGGGTTACCTGGCCTACTGTTAGGGATAGGGTTACCTGTCCTACTGTTAGGGATAGGGTTACCTGGCCTACTGTTAGGGATAGGGTTACCTGTCCTACTGTTAGGGATAGGGTTACCTGGCCTACTGTTAGGGATAGGGTTACCTGTCCTACTGTTAGGGAAAGGGTTACCTGTCCTACTGTTATGGATAGGGTTACCTATTCTCCTGTTGTGCCCTGCATGCAGCCTGGCCTACTGTTAGGGATAGGGTTACCTGTCCTACTGTTAGGGATAGGGTTACCTGTCCTACTGTTGTGCCCTGCATGCAGCCTGGCCTACTGTTAGGGATAGGGTTACCTGTCCTACTGTTAGGGATAGGGTTACCTATTCTCCTGTTGTGCCCTGCATGCAGCCTGGCCTACTGTTAGGGATAGGGTTACCTGTCCTACTGTTAGGGATAGAGTTACCTATTCTCCTGTTGTGCCATGCATGCAGCCTGGCCTACTGTTAGGAATAGGGTTACCTGTCCTACTGTTAGGGATAGGGTTACCTATTCTCCTGTTGTGCCCTGCATGCAGCCTGGCCTACTGTTAGGGATAGGGTTACCTGTCCTACTGTTAGGGATAGGGTTACCTGGCCTACTGTTAGGGATAGGGTTACCTGTCCTACTGTTAGGGATAGGGTTACCTGGCCTACTGTTAGGGATAGGGTTACCTGTCCTACTGTTAGGGAAAGGGTTACCTGTCCTACTGTTATGGATAGGGTTACCTATTCTCCTGTTGTGCCCTGCATGCAGCCTGGCCTACTGTTAGGAATAGGGTTACCTGTCCTACTGTTAGGGATAGGGTTACCTATTCTCCTGTTGTGCCCTGCATGCAGCCTGGCCTACTGTTAGGGATAGGGTTACCTGTCCTACTGTTAGGGATAGGGTTACCTGTCCTACTGTTAGGGATAGGGTTACCTGGCCTACTGTTAGGGATAGGGTTACCTGTCCTACTGTTAGGGATAGGGTTACCTGTCCTACTGCTAGGGATAGGGTTACCTGGCCTACTGTTAGGGATAGGGTTACCTGGCCTACTGTTAGGGATAGAGTTACCTGTCCTACTGTTAGGGATATAGTTACCTGTCCTACTGTTAGGGATAGGGTTACCTGTCCTACTGTTAGGGATAGGGTTACCTGTCCTACTGTTAGGGATAGAGTTACCTGTCCTACTGTTAGGGATAGAGTTACCTGTCCTACTGTTAGGGATAGGGTTACCTGTCCTACTGTTAGGGATAGGGTTACCTGGCCTACTGTTAGGGATAGAGTTACCTGTCCTACTGTTAGGGATATAGTTACCTGTCCTACTGTTAGGGATAGGGTTACCTGGCCTACTGTTAGGGATAGAGTTACCCATACTACTGTTAGTGAGCTGAAAAAGGCAAAGACCAGGTACAGTCAGGATATATCTGTTGAACATCTTTGATGTATCTAATAATACTGAACAGTACAGAGTCTTTCAGTGTGACTGAGTCACTGTTTGTTCTAAAGGCCTGTGTGTGTGTGTCCTACAGATCTGTATAAGACCACACCTTCACCTAAAGACAGACAAGTGTACTGGACTTTACTCATAGCAATCTTACCTACAACCTTGTGTGTGTGTGTGTTTGTCCTACAGATCTGTATAAGACCACACCTTCACCTAAAGACAGACAAGTGTACTGGACTTTACCCATAGCAATCTTACCTACAACCTTGTGTGTGTGTCTTCAGTGTGATTATGTAACTCCTCAGCACTCTTCCTCCTTTTTCTAACAAAGGACCACACAGACACGAACACGAACCTTAAGCCTACAGAGAGCAAGACACACACACACACACACACACACACACACACACACACACACACACACACACACACACACACACACACACACACACACACACACACACACACACACACACACACACACACACACACACACACACACACACACACACACACACACACACAAGGCTATTTGCATCCGAAAAGATGAGTGGGAAAGCTACATGAAGAGAGTCAGAGTCCTTTAACTCATAAGGTACTACTAAACTCTGTCTAAGATGGGGTACTACTAAACTCTGTCTAAGATGGGGTACTACTAAACTCTGTCTAAGATGGGGGGGTACTACTAAACTCTGTCTAAGATGGGGTACTACTAAGCTCTGTCTAAGATGGGGGGGTACTACTAAACTCTGTCTAAGATGGGGGGGTACTACTAAACTCTGTCTAAGATGGGGTACTACTAAGCTCTGTCTAAGATGGGGGGGGTACTACTAAACTCTGTCTAAGATGGGGGGGTACTACTAAGCTCTGTCTAAGATGGGGGGTGCTACTAAACTCTGTCTAAGATGGGGGGGTACTACTAAGCTCTGTCTAAGATGGGGGGGGGGTACTACTAAACTCTGTCTAAGATGGGGGGGTACTACTAAGCTCTGTCTAAGATGGGGGGTGCTACTAAACTCTGTCTAAGATGGGGGGGTACTACTAAGCTCTGTCTAAGATGGGGGGGTACTACTAAACTCTGTCTAAGATGGGGGGGTACTACTAAACTCTGTCTAAGATGGGGGGGGTACTACTAAACTCTGTCTAAGATGGGGGGGGTACTACTAAACTCTGTCTAAGATGGGGGGGTACTACTAAGCTCTGTCTAAGATGGGGGGGGTACTACTAAGCTCTGTCTAAGATGGGGGGGGGTACTACTAAGCTCTGTCTAAGATGGGGGGGTCCTACTAAGCTCTGTCTAAGATGGGGGGGGGATACTACTAAGCTCTGTCTAAGATGGGGGGGTCCTACTAAGCTCTGTCTAAGATGGGGGGGGTACTACTAAACTCTGTCTAAGATGGGGGGTACTACTAAGCTCTGTCTAAGATGGGGGGGTACTACTAAACTCTGTCTAAGATGGGGGGGTACTACTAAACTCTGTCTAAGATGGGGGGGGGTACTACTAAACTCTGTCTAAGATGGGGGGGTACTACTAAGCTCTGTCTAAGATGGGGGGGGTACTACTAAACTCTGTCTAAGATGGGGGGGGTACTACTAAGCTCTGTCTAAGATGGGGGGGGTACTACTAAACTCTGTCTAAGATGGGGGGGGTACTACTAAGCTCTGTCTAAGATGGGGGGGGGGTACTACTAAACTCTGTCTAAGATGGGGGGGGGTACTACTAAACTCTGTCTAAGATGGGGGGGGGGTACTACTAAGCTCTGTCTAAGATGGGGGGGGTACTACTAAACTCTGTCTAAGATGGGGGGGTACTACTAAACTCTGTCTAAGATGGGGGGGGTACTACTAAACTCTGTCTAAGATGGGGGGGTACTACTAAACTCTGTCTAAGATGGGGGGGTACTACTAAACTCTGTCTAAGATGGGGGGGGTACTACTAAACTCTGTCTAAGATGGGGGGGTACTACTAAACTCTGTCTAAGATGGGGGGGTACTACTAAACTCTGTCTAAGATGGGGGGGTACTACTAAACTCTGTCTAAGATGGGGGGGTACTACTAAACTCTGTCTAAGATGGGGGGGTACTACTAAACTCTGTCTAAGATGGGGGGGGTACTACTAAACTCTGTCTAAGATGGGGGGGTACTACTAAGCTCTGTCTAAGATGGGGGGGTACTACTAAGCTCTGTCTAAGATGGGGGGTACTACTAAACTCTGTCTAAGATGGGGGGGTACTACTAAGCTCTGTCTAAGATGGGGGGGGGTACTACTAAACTCTGTCTAAGATGGGGGGGTACTACTAAGCTCTGTCTAAGATGGGGGGGTACTACTAAACTCTGTCTAAGATGGGGGGGTACTACTAAGCTCTGTCTAAGATGGGGGGGGTACTACTAAACTCTGTCTAAGATGGGGGGGTACTACTAAGCTCTGTCTAAGATGGGGGGGTGCTACTAAACTCTGTCTAAGATGGGGGGGTACTACTAAGCTCTGTCTAAGATGGGGGGGTACTACTAAACTCTGTCTAAGATGGGGGGGTACTACTAAACTCTGTCTAAGATGGGGGGGTACTACTAAACTCTGTCTAAGATGGGGGGGTACTACTAAACTCTGTCTAAGATGGGGGGGGTACTACTAAACTCTGTCTAAGATGGGGGGGTACTACTAAGCTCTGTCTAAGATGGGGGGGTACTACTAAGCTCTGTCTAAGATGGGGGGGGTACTACTAAGCTCTGTCTAAGATGGGGGGGTCCTACTAAGCTCTGTCTAAGATGGGGGGGGGATACTACTAAGCTCTGTCTAAGATGGGGGGGTCCTACTAAGCTCTGTCTAAGATGGGGGGGGTACTACTAAGCTCTGTCTAAGATGGGGGGGTACTACTAAGCTCTCTCTAAGATGGGGGGGGTACTACTAAACTCTGTCTAAGATGGGGGGGTACTACTAAGCTCTGTCTAAGATGGGGGGGTACTACTAAGCTCTGTCTAAGATGGGGGGGGTACTACTAAACTCTGTCTAAGATGGGGGGGTACTACTAAGCTCTGTCTAAGATGGGGGGGTACTACTAAACTCTGTCTAAGATGGGGGGGGTACTACTAAACTCTGTCTAAGATGGGGGGGGGTACTACTAAACTCTGTCTAAGATGGGGGGGTACTACTAAGCTCTGTCTAAGATGGGGGGGGTACTACTAAACTCTGTCTAAGATGGGGGGGTACTACTAAGCTCTGTCTAAGATGGGGGGGTACTACTAAACTCTGTCTAAGATGGGGGGGGTACTACTAAACTCTGTCTAAGATGGGGGGGGTACTACTAAACTCTGTCTAAGATGGGGGGGGGTACTACTAAGCTCTGTCTAAGATGGGGGGGGTACTACTAAACTCTGTCTAAGATGGGGGGGTACTACTAAACTCTGTCTAAGATGGGGGGGGTACTACTAAACTCTGTCTAAGATGGGGGGGGTACTACTAAACTCTGTCTAAGATGGGGGGGTACTACTAAACTCTGTCTAAGATGGGGGGGTACTACTAAACTCTGTCTAAGATGGGGGGGTACTACTAAACTCTGTCTAAGATGGGGGGGTACTACTAAACTCTGTCTAAGATGGGGGGGGTACTACTAAACTCTGTCTAAGATGGGGGGGGTACTACTAAACTCTGTCTAAGATGGGGGGGTACTACTAAGCTCTGTCTAAGATGGGGGGGGTTCTACTAAACTCTGTCTAAGATGGGGGGGTACTACTAAACTCTGTCTAAGATGGGGGGGTACTACTAAACTCTGTCTAAGATGGGGGGGTACTACTAAACTCTGTCTAAGATGGGGGGGTACTACTAAGCTCTGTCTAAGATGGGGGGGGTTCTACTAAACTCTGTCTAAGATGGGGGGGTACTACTAAGCTCTGTCTAAGATGGGGGGGTACTACTAAACTCTGTCTAAGATGGGGGGGGGTACTACTAAGCTCTGTCTAAGATGGGGGGGTACTACTAAACTCTGTCTAAGATGGGGGGGGTACTACTAAACTCTGTCTAAGATGGGGGGGGTACTACTAAGCTCTGTCTAAGATGGGGGGGTACTACTAAACTCTGTCTAAGATGGGGGGGTACTACTAAACTCTGTCTAAGATGGGGGGGGTACTACTAAGCTCTGTCTAAGATGGGGGGGGGGTACTACTAAGCTCTGTCTAAGATGGGGGGGTACTACTAAGCTCTGTCTAAGATGGGGGGGTACTACTAAACTCTGTCTAAGATGGGGGGGTACTACTAAGCTCTGTCTAAGATGGGGGGGGTACTACTAAGCTCTGTCTAAGATGGGGGGGGTACTACTAAGCTCTGTCTAAGATGGGGGGGTACTACTAAACTCTGTCTAAGATGGGGGGGGGTACTACTAAGCTCTGTCTAAGATGGGGGGGGTACTACTAAGCTCTGTCTAAGATGGGGGGGGTACTACTAAACTCTGTCTAAGATGGGGGGGTACTACTAAGCTCTGTCTAAGATGGGGGGGTACTACTAAGCTCTGTCTAAGATGGGGGGGTACTACTAAACTCTGTCTAAGATGGGGGGGTACTACTAAGCTCTGTCTAAGATGGGGGGGGGTACTACTAAACTCTGTCTAAGATGGGGGGGGTACTACTAAACTCTGTCTAAGATGGGGGGGGGTACTACTAAACTCTGTCTAAGATGGGGGGGTACTACTAAACTCTGTCTAAGATGGGGGGGTACTACTAAACTCTGTCTAAGATGGGGGGGGTACTACTAAGCTCTGTCTAAGATGGGGGGGGTACTACTAAACTCTGTCTAAGATGGGGGGGTACTACTAAGCTCTGTCTAAGATGGGGGGGTACTACTAAACTCTGTCTAAGATGGGGGGGGTACTACTAAGCTCTGTCTAAGATGGGGGGGGTACTACTAAACTCTGTCTAAGATGGGGGGGGTACTACTAAACTCTGTCTAAGATGGGGGGGGTACTACTAAGCTCTGTCTAAGATGGGGGGGTACTACTAAACTCTGTCTAAGATGGGGGGGTACTACTAAACTCTGTCTAAGATGGGGGGGTACTACTAAACTCTGTCTAAGATGGGGGGGTACTACTAAACTCTGTCTAAGATGGGGGGGTACTACTAAGCTCTGTCTAAGATGGGGGGGTACTACTAAACTCTGTCTAAGATGGGGGGGTACTACTAAACTCTGTCTAAGATGGGGGGGTACTACTAACCTCTGTCTAAGATGGGGGGTACTACTAAACTCTGTCTAAGATGGGGGGGGTACTACTAAACTCTGTCTAAGATGGGGGGGTACTACTAAACTCTGTCTAAGATGGGGGGGTTCTACTAAGCTCTGTCTAAGATGGGGGGGGTCCTACTAAACTCTGTCTAAGATGGGGGGGTACTACTAAACTCTGTCTAAGATGGGGGGGTTCTACTAAACTCTGTCTAAGATGGGGGGGGTACTACTAAACTCTGTCTAAGATGGGGGGGTACTACTAAACTCTGTCTAAGATGGGGGGGTACTACTAAGCTCTGTCTAAGATGGGGGGGGTACTACTAAACTCTGTCTAAGATGGGGGGGTACTACTAAACTCTGTCTAAGATGGGGGGGTACTACTAAGCTCTGTCTAAGATGGGGGGGGTACTACTAAACTCTGTCTAAGATGGGGGGGTACTACTAAACTCTGTCTAAGATGGGGGGGTACTACTAAACTCTGTCTAAGATGGGGGGGGTACTACTAAACTCTGTCTAAGATGGGGGGGTACTACTAAACTCTGTCTAAGATGGGGGGGTACTACTAAACTCTGTCTAAGATGGGGGGGGTACTACTAAGCTCTGTCTAAGATGGGGGGGTACTACTAAACTCTGTCTAAGATGGGGGGGGTACTACTAAACTCTGTCTAAGATGGGGGGGTACTACTAAACTCTGTCTAAGATGGGGGGGTACTACTAAACTCTGTCTAAGATGGGGGGGGTACTACTAAGCTCTGTCTAAGATGGGGGGGTACTACTAAACTCTGTCTAAGATGGGGGGGGTACTACTAAGCTCTGTCTAAGATAGGGGGGGTACTACTAAACTCTGTCTAAGATGGGGGGGTACTACTAAACTCTGTCTAAGATGGGGGGGTACTACTAAACTCTGTCTAAGATGGGGGGGGGTACTACTAAAGCTCTGTCTAAGATGGGGGGGTCTACTAAACTCTGTCTAAGATGGGGGGGTACTACTAAACTCTGTCTAAGATGGGGGGGTACTACTAAACTCTGTCCAAGATGGGGGGGTACTACTAAACTCTGTCTAAGATGGGGGGGGTTCTACTAAGCTCTGTCTAAGATGGGGGGGGTACTACTAAGCTCTGTCTAAGATGGGGGGGTACTACTAAACTCTGTCTAAGATGGGGGGGGTACTACTAAACTCTGTCTAAGATGGGGGGGTACTACTACTAAACTCTGTCTAAGATGGGGGGGGGGTACTACTAAACTCTGTCTAAGATGGGGGGGGGGTACTACTAAACTCTGTCTAAGATGGGGGGGGTCCTACTAAACTCTGTCTAAGATGGGGGGTACTACTAAGCTCTGTCTAAGATGGGGGGGTTCTACTAAACTCTGTCTAAGATGGGGGGGTACTACTAAACTCTGTCTAAGATGGGGGGGTACTACTAAACTCTGTCTAAGATGGGGGGAGTACTACTAAACTCTGTCTAAGATGGGGGGGGTACTACTAAGCTCTGTCTAAGATGGGGGGGGTACTACTAAACTCTGTCTAAGATGGGGGGGTGCTACTAAACTCTGTCTAAGATGGGGTACTACTAAACTCTGTCTAAGATGGGGGGGGTACTACTAAGCTCTGTCTAAGATGGGGGGGTACTACTAAGCTCTGTCTAAGATGGGGGGGTACTACTAAACTCTGTCTAAGATGGGGTACTACTAAACTCTGTCTAAGATGGGGGGGGGTACTACTAAACTCTGTCTAAGATGGGGGGGGTACTACTAAACTCTGTCTAAGATGGGGGGGTACTACTAAGCTCTGTCTAAGATGGGGGGGTACTACTAAACTCTGTCTAAGATGGGGGGGGTACTACTAAACTCTGTCTAAGATGGGGGGGGGTACTACTAAACTCTGTCTAAGATGGGGGGGTACTACTAAACTCTGTCTAAGATGGGGGGGTACTACTAAACTCTGTCTAAGATGGGGGGGGTACTACTAAACTCTGTCTAAGATGGGGGGTACTACTAAACTCTGTCTAAGATGGGGGGGGTACTACTAAACTCTGTCTAAGATGGGGGGGTACTACTAAACCCTGTCTAAGATGGGGTACTACTAAACTCTGTCTAAGATGGGGGGGGACTAAGCTCTGTCTAAGATGGGGGGGTACTACTAAACTCTGTCTAAGATGGGGGGGTACAACTAAACTCTGTCTAAGATGGGGGGGGTACTACTAAACTCTGTCTAAGATGGGGGGTACTACTAAACTCTGTCTAAGATGGGGGGGGTACTACTAAACTCTGTCTAAGATGGGGGGGGTACTACTAAACTCTGTCTAAGATGGGGTACTACTAAACTCTGTCTAAGATGGGGGGGGGTACTACTAAACTCTGTCTAAGATGGGGGGGGTACTACTAAACTCTGTCTAAGATGGGGGGGTACTACTAAACTCTGTCTAAGATGGGGGGGTACTACTAAACTCTGTCTAAGATGGGGGGGTACTACTAAACTCTGTCTAAGATGGGGGGGGTACTACTAAACTCTGTCTAAGATGGGGGGGTACTACTAAACTCTGTCTAAGATGGGGGGGTACTACTAAACTCTGTCTAAGATGGGGGGGTACTACTAAACTCTGTCTAAGATGGGGGGGTACTACTAAACTCTGTCTAAGATGGGGGGGGTACTACTAAGCTCTGTCTAAGATGGGGGGGTACTACTAAACTCTGTCTAAGATGGGGGGGTACTACTAAACTCTGTCTAAGATGGGGGGGTACTACTAAACTCTGTCTAAGATGGGGGGGTACTACTAAACTCTGTCTAAGATGGGGGGGGTACTACTAAGCTCTGTCTAAGATGGGGGGGTACTACTAAACTCTGTCTAAGATGGGGGGGTACTACTAAACTCTGTCTAAGATGGGGGGGGTACTACTAAGCTCTGTCTAAGATGGGGGGGGTACTACTAAACTCTGTCTAAGATGGGGGGGTACTACTAAACTCTGTCTAAGATGGGGGGGTACTACTAAACTCTGTCTAAGATGGGGGGGGTACTACTAAACTCTGTCTAAGATGGGGGGGTACTACTAAACTCTGTCTAAGATGGGGGGGTACTACTAAACTCTGTCTAAGATGGGGGGGGTACTACTAAGCTCTGTCTAAGATGGGGGGGTACTACTAAGCTCTGTCTAAGATGGGGGGGTACTACTAAACTCTGTCTAAGATGGGGGGGTACTACTAAACTCTGTCTAAGATGGGGGGGTACTACTAAACTCTGTCTAAGATGGGGGGGGTACTACTAAGCTCTGTCTAAGATGGGGGGGTACTACTAAACTCTGTCTAAGATGGGGGGGGTACTACTAAGCTCTGTCTAAGATGGGGGGGGTACTACTAAACTCTGTCTAAGATGGGGGGGGTACTACTAAACTCTGTCTAAGATGGGGGGGTACTACTAAACTCTGTCTAAGATGGGGGGGGTTCTACTAAGCTCTGTCTAAGATGGGGGGGTACTACTAAACTCTGTCTAAGATGGGGGGGTACTACTAAACTCTGTCTAAGATGGGGGGGGTACTACTAAACTCTGTCTAAGATGGGGGGGTACTACTAAACTCTGTCTAAGATGGGGGGGGGGTTCTACTAAGCTCTGTCTAAGATGGGGGGGGTACTACTAAGCTCTGTCTAAGATGGGGGGGTACTACTAAACTCTGTCTAAGATGGGGGGGGTACTACTAAACTCTGTCTAAGATGGGGGGGTACTACTAAACTCTGTCTAAGATGGGGGGGGTACTACTAAACTCTGTCTAAGATGGGGGGGGTACTACTAAACTCTGTCTAAGATGGGGGGGGTACTACTAAACTCTGTCTAAGATGGGGGGGTACTACTAAGCTCTGTCTAAGATGGGGGGGTACTACTAAACTCTGTCTAAGATGGGGGGGTACTACTAAACTCTGTCTAAGATGGGGGGGTACTACTAAACTCTGTCTAAGATGGGGGGGTACTACTAAACTCTGTCTAAGATGGGGGGGGTACTACTAAGCTCTGTCTAAGATGGGGGGGTACTACTAAACTCTGTCTAAGATGGGGGGGTACTACTAAACTCTGTCTAAGATGGGGGGGTACTACTAAACTCTGTCTAAGATGGGGGGGGTACTACTAAGCTCTGTCTAAGATGGGGGGGTACTACTAAGCTCTGTCTAAGATGGGGGGGTACTACTAAACTCTGTCTAAGATGGGGGGGTACTACTAAACTCTGTCTAAGATGGGGGGGGTACTACTAAACTCTGTCTAAGATGGGGGGGGTACTACTAAACTCTGTCTAAGATGGGGGGGGTACTACTAAGCTCTGTCTAAGATGGGGGGGTACTACTAAACTCTGTCTAAGATGGGGGGGGTACTACTAAACTCTGTCTAAGATGGGGGGGGTACTACTAAACTCTGTCTAAGATGGGGGGGTACTACTAAACTCTGTCTAAGATGGGGGGGTACTACTAAACTCTGTCTAAGATGGGGGGGGTACTACTAAACTCTGTCTAAGATGGGGGGGGTACTACTAAACTCTGTCTAAGATGGGGGGGTACTACTAAACTCTGTCTAAGATGGGGGGGGTACTACTAAGCTCTGTCTAAGATGGGGGGGTACTACTAAACTCTGTCTAAGATGGGGGGGTACTACTAAACTCTGTCTAAGATGGGGGGGGTACTACTAAACTCTGTCTAAGATGGGGGGGTACTACTAAACTCTGTCTAAGATGGGGGGGTACTACTAAACTCTGTCTAAGATGGGGGGGGTACTACTAAACTCTGTCTAAGATGGGGGGGGTACTACTAAACTCTGTCTAAGATGGGGGGGGGTACTACTAAACTCTGTCTAAGATGGGGGGGTACTACTAAGCTCTGTCTAAGATGGGGGGGTACTACTAAACTCTGTCTAAGATGGGGGGGTACTACTAAACTCTGTCTAAGATGGGGGGGTACTACTAAACTCTGTCTAAGATGGGGGGGGTACTACTAAACTCTGTCTAAGATGGGGGGGTACTACTAAACTCTGTCTAAGATGGGGGGGTACTACTAAACTCTGTCTAAGATGGGGGGGTACTACTAAACTCTGTCTAAGATGGGGGGGGTACTACTAAACTCTGTCTAAGATGGGGGGGTACTACTAAACTCTGTCTAAGATGGGGGGGTACTACTAAACTCTGTCTAAGATGGGGGGGGTACTACTAAACTCTGTCTAAGATGGGGGGGGTACTACTAAACTCTGTCTAAGATGGGGGGGTACTACTAAACTCTGTCTAAGATGGGGGGGTACTACTAAGCTCTGTCTAAGATGGGGGGGTGCTACTAAACTCTGTCTAAGATGGGGGGGTACTACTAAACTCTGTCTAAGATGGGGGGGGTACTACTAAGCTCTGTCTAAGATGGGGGGGTACTACTAAACTCTGTCTAAGATGGGGGGGTACTACTAAGCTCTGTCTAAGATGGGGGGGGTACTACTAAACTCTGTCTAAGATGGGGGGGTACTACTAAGCTCTGTCTAAGATGGGGGGGGTACTACTAAGCTCTGTCTAAGATGGGGGGGTACTACTAAGCTCTGTCTAAGATGGGGGGGTACTACTAAGCTCTGTCTAAGATGGGGGGGGTACTACTAAACTCTGTCTAAGATGGGGGGGTACTACTAAACTCTGTCTAAGATGGGGGGGTACTACTAAACTCTGTCTAAGATGGGGGGGGTACTACTAAACTCTGTCTAAGATGGGGGGGGTACTACTAAACTCTGTCTAAGATGGGGGGGTACTACTAAACTCTGTCTAAGATGGGGGGGGTACTACTAAACTCTGTCTAAGATGGGGGGGGTACTACTAAACTCTGTCTAAGATGGGGGGGGTACTACTAAACTCTGTCTAAGATGGGGGGGGTACTACTAAGCTCTGTCTAAGATGGGGGGGGTACTACTAAGCTCTGTCTAAGATGGGGGGGGTACTACTAAACTCTGTCTAAGATGGGGGGGTACTACTAAACTCTGTCTAAGATGGGGGGGGTACTACTAAGCTCTGTCTAAGATGGGGGGGGTACTACTAAACTCTGTCTAAGATGGGGGGGTACTACTAAACTCTGTCTAAGATGGGGGGGTACTACTAAACTCTGTCTAAGATGGGGGGGTACTACTAAACTCTGTCTAAGATGGGGGGGTACTACTAAACTCTGTCTAAGATGGGGGGGGTACTACTAAACTCTGTCTAAGATGGGGGGGTACTACTAAACTCTGTCTAAGATGGGGGGGGTACTACTAAGCTCTGTCTAAGATGGGGGGGGTACTACTAAGCTCTGTCTAAGATGGGGGGGTACAACTAAGCTCTGTCTAAGATGGGGGGGTACTACTAAACTCTGTCTAAGATGGGGGGGGTACTACTAAACTCTGTCTAAGATGGGGGGGGTACTACTAAACTCTGTCTAAGATGGGGGGGTACTACTAAGCTCTGTCTAAGATGGGGGGGTACTACTAAACTCTGTCTAAGATGGGGGGGTACTACTAAACTCTGTCTAAGATGGGGGGGGTACTACTAAACTCTGTCTAAGATGGGGGGGTACTACTAAACTCTGTCTAAGATGGGGGGGTACTACTAAACTCTGTCTAAGATGGGGGGGGTACTACTAAACTCTGTCTAAGATGGGGGGGGTACTACTAAACTCTGTCTAAGATGGGGGGGTACTACTAAACTCTGTCTAAGATGGGGGGGTACTACTAAACTCTGTCTAAGATGGGGGGGGTACTACTAAGCTCTGTCTAAGATGGGGGGGGTACTACTAAACTCTGTCTAAGATGGGGGGGTACTACTAAACTCTGTCTAAGATGGGGGGGGTACTACTAAACTCTGTCTAAGATGGGGGGGTACTACTAAACTCTGTCTAAGATGGGGGGGTACTACTAAACTCTGTCTAAGATGGGGGGGGTACTACTAAACTCTGTCTAAGATGGGGGGGGTACTACTAAACTCTGTCTAAGATGGGGGGGGTACTACTAAACTCTGTCTAAGATGGGGGGGGTACTACTAAGCTCTGTCTAAGATGGGGGGGTACTACTAAACTCTGTCTAAGATGGGGGGGTACTACTAAACTCTGTCTAAGATGGGGGGGTACTACTAAACTCTGTCTAAGATGGGGGGGGTACTACTAAACTCTGTCTAAGATGGGGGGGTACTACTAAACTCTGTCTAAGATGGGGGGGTACTACTAAACTCTGTCTAAGATGGGGGGGTACTACTAAACTCTGTCTAAGATGGGGGGGTACTACTAAACTCTGTCTAAGATGGGGGGGTACTACTAAACTCTGTCTAAGATGGGGGGGGTACTACTAAACTCTGTCTAAGATGGGGGGGGTACTACTAAACTCTGTCTAAGATGGGGGGGTACTACTAAACTCTGTCTAAGATGGGGGGGTACTACTAAGCTCTGTCTAAGATGGGGGGGGTACTACTAAACTCTGTCTAAGATGGGGGGGTACTACTAAGCTCTGTCTAAGATGGGGGGGGTACTACTAAGCTCTGTCTAAGATGGGGGGGTACTACTAAACTCTGTCTAAGATGGGGGGGGTACTACTAAACTCTGTCTAAGATGGGGGGGTACTACTAAGCTCTGTCTAAGATGGGGGGGTACTACTAAACTCTGTCTAAGATGGGGGGGGTACTACTAAGCTCTGTCTAAGATGGGGGGGGTACTACTAAGCTCTGTCTAAGATGGGGGGGTACTACTAAACTCTGTCTAAGATGGGGGGGTACTACTAAACTCTGTCTAAGATGGGGGGGTACTACTAAACTCTGTCTAAGATGGGGGGGGTACTACTAAACTCTGTCTAAGATGGGGGGGTACTACTAAGCTCTGTCTAAGATGGGGGGGGTACTACTAAGCTCTGTCTAAGATGGGGGGGTACTACTAAACTCTGTCTAAGATGGGGGGGGTACTACTAAACTCTGTCTAAGATGGGGGGGTACTACTAAGCTCTGTCTAAGATGGGGGGGTACTACTAAACTCTGTCTAAGATGGGGGGGGGTACTACTAAGCTCTGTCTAAGATGGGGGGGTACTACTAAGCTCTGTCTAAGATGGGGGGGGTACTACTAAGCTCTGTCTAAGATGGGGGGGGTACTACTAAACTCTGTCTAAGATGGGGGGGTACTACTAAGCTCTGTCTAAGATGGGGGGGGTACTACTAAGCTCTGTCTAAGATGGGGGGGGTACTACTAAACTCTGTCTAAGATGGGGGGGTACTACTAAACTCTGTCTAAGATGGGGGGGTACTACTAAACTCTGTCTAAGATGGGGGGGTACTACTAAACTCTGTCTAAGATGGGGGGGGTACTACTAAACTCTGTCTAAGATGGGGGGGTACTACTAAACTCTGTCTAAGATGGGGGGGTACTACTAAACTCTGTCTAAGATGGGGGGGTACTACTAAACTCTGTCTAAGATGGGGGGGGTACTACTAAACTCTGTCTAAGATGGGGGGGGTACTACTAAGCTCTGTCTAAGATGGGGGGGGTACTACTAAGCTCTGTCTAAGATGGGGGGGGTACTACTAAACTCTGTCTAAGATGGGGGGGTACTACTAAACTCTGTCTAAGATGGGGGGGGTACTACTAAGCTCTGTCTAAGATGGGGGGGGTACTACTAAACTCTGTCTAAGATGGGGGGGGTACTACTAAACTCTGTCTAAGATGGGGGGGTACTACTAAGCTCTGTCTAAGATGGGGGGGGTACTACTAAACTCTGTCTAAGATGGGGGGGTACTACTAAACTCTGTCTAAGATGGGGGGTACTACTAAACTCTGTCTAAGATGGGGGGGGTACTACTAAACTCTGTCTAAGATGGGGGGGTACTACTAAACTCTGTCTAAGATGGGGGGGGTACTACTAAACTCTGTCTAAGATGGGGGGGTACTACTAAGCTCTGTCTAAGATGGGGGGGTACTACTAAACTCTGTCTAAGATGGGGGGGGTACTACTAAACTCTGTCTAAGATGGGGGGGTACTACTAAACTCTGTCTAAGATGGGGGGTACTACTAAACTCTGTCTAAGATGGGGGGGGGTACTACTAAGCTCTGTCTAAGATGGGGGGGTCCTACTAAACTCTGTCTAAGATGGGGGGGGTACTACTAAGCTCTGTCTAAGATGGGGGGGTACTACTAAAATCTGTCTAAGATGGGGGGGTACTACTAAACTCTGTCTAAGATGGGGGGGGTACTACTAAACTCTGTCTAAGATGGGGGGGGTACTACTAAGCTCTGTCTAAGATGGGGGGGTACTACTAACTCTGTCTAAGATGGGGGGGTACTACTAAACTCTGTCTAAGATGGGGGGGTACTACTAAACTCTGTCTAAGATGGGGGGGTACTACTAAACTCTGTCTAAGATGGGGGGGGTACTACTAAGCTCTGTCTAAGATGGGGGGGTACTACTAAGCTCTGTCTAAGATGGGGGGGGTACTACTAAACTCTGTCTAAGATGGGGGGGGTACTACTAAACTCTGTCTAAGATGGGGGGGGTACTACTAAACTCTGTCTAAGATGGGGGGGGGTACTACTAAACTCTGTCTAAGATGGGGGGGGTACTACTAAACTCTGTCTAAGATGGGGGGGGTACTACTAAACTCTGTCTAAGATGGGGGGGT
Organism: Salvelinus fontinalis; assembly: GCF_029448725.1. Classification (NCBI taxonomy): domain Eukaryota; kingdom Metazoa; phylum Chordata; class Actinopteri; order Salmoniformes; family Salmonidae; genus Salvelinus; species Salvelinus fontinalis. Next base: position 2,071,064 of record NC_074695.1, on the reverse strand, counting down.
ACTACTAAGCTCTGTCTAAGATGGGGGGGTACTACTAAACTCTGTCTAAGATGGGGGGGTACTACTAAACTCTGTCTAAGATGGGGGGGTACTACTAAACTCTGTCTAAGATGGGGGGAGTACTACTAAACTCTGTCTAAGATGGGGGGGGTACTACTAAGCTATGTCTAAGATGGGGGGGTACTACTAAACTCTGTCTAAGATGGGGGGGTGCTACTAAACTCTGTCTAAGATGGGGTACTACTAAACTCTGTCTAAGATGGGGGGGGTACTAAGCTCTGTCTAAGATGGGGGGGTACTACTAAGCTCTGTCTAAGATGGGGGGGTACTACTAAACTCTGTCTAAGATGGGGGGGTACTACTAAACTCTGTCTAAGATGGGGGGGGTACTACTAAACTCTGTCTAAGATGGGGGGGGTACTACTAAACTCTGTCTAAGATGGGGGGGTACTACTAAGCTCTGTCTAAGATGGGGGGGTACTACTAAACTCTGTCTAAGATGGGGGGGTACTACTAAACTCTGTCTAAGATGGGGGGGGGTACTACTAAACTCTGTCTAAGATGGGGGGGTACTACTAAACTCTGTCTAAGATGGGGGGGTACTACTAAACTCTGTCTAAGATGGGGGGGGTACTACTAAACTCTGTCTAAGATGGGGGGGGTACTACTAAACTCTGTCTAAGATGGGGGGGTACTACTAAACTCTGTCTAAGATGGGGGGGGTACTACTAAACTCTGTCTAAGATGGGGGGGTACTACTAAACTCTGTCTAAGATGGGGGGGTACTACTAAACTCTGTCTAAGATGGGGGGGGTACTACTAAGCTCTGTCTAAGATGGGGGGGTACTACTAAACTCTGTCTAAGATGGGGGGGTACTACTAAACTCTGTCTAAGATGGGGGGGGTACTACTAAACTCTGTCTAAGATGGGGGGGTACTACTAAACTCTGTCTAAGATGGGGGGGTACTACTAAACTCTGTCTAAGATGGGGGGGGGTACTACTAAACTCTGTCTAAGATGGGGGGGGGGTACTACTAAACTCTGTCTAAGATGGGGGGGGTACTACTAAACTCTGTCTAAGATGGGGGGGTACTACTAAGCTCTGTCTAAGATGGGGGGTACTACTAAACTCTGTCTAAGATGTGGGGGGTACTACTAAACTCTGTTTAAGATGGGGGGGTTCTACTAAACTCTGTCTAAGATGGGGGGGGGTACTACTAAACTCTGTCTAAGATGGGGGGGTACTACTAAACTCTGTCTAAGATGGGGGGGTACTACTAAACTCTGTCTAAGATGGGGGGGTACTACTAAACTCTGTCTAAGATGGGGGGGGTACTACTAAACTCTGTCTAAGATGGGGGGGGTACTACTAAACTCTGTCTAAGATGGGGGGGTACTACTAAACTCTGTCTAAGATGGGGGGGGTACTACTAAACTCTGTCTAAGATGGGGGGGTACTACTAAACTCTGTCTAAGATGGGGGGGGTACTACTAAGCTCTGTCTAAGATGGGGGGGGTACTACTAAGCTCTGTCTAAGATGGGGGGGTACTACTAAGCTCTGTCTAAGATGGGGGGGTACTACTAAGCTCTGTCTAAGATGGGGGGGTACTACTAAACTCTGTCTAAGATGGGGGGGGTACTACTAAACTCTGTCTAAGATGGGGGGGTACTACTAAGCTCTGTCTAAGATGGGGGGGTACTACTAAACTCTGTCTAAGATGGGGGGGGGTACTACTAAGCTCTGTCTAAGATGGGGAGGTACTACTAAGCTCTGTCTAAGATGGGGGGGGGGTACTACTAAGCTCTGTCTAAGATGGGGGGGTACTACTAAACTCTGTCTAAGATGGGGGGGGTACTACTAAGCTCTGTCTAAGATGGGGGGGGTACTACTAAGCTCTGTCTAAGATGGGGGGGTACTACTAAACTCTGTCTAAGATGGGGGGGGGTACTACTAAGCTCTGTCTAAGATGGGGGGGTACTACTAAACTCTGTCTAAGATGGGGGGGTACTACTAAACTCTGTCTAAGATGGGGGGGTACTACTAAACTCTGTCTAAGATGGGGGGGGTACTACTAAACTCTGTCTAAGATGGGGGGGTACTACTAAACTCTGTCTAAGATGGGGGGGGTACTACTAAACTCTGTCTAAGATGGGGGGGTACTACTAAACTCTGTCTAAGATGGGGGGGTACTACTAAGCTCTGTCTAAGATGGGGGGGGTACTACTAAGCTCTGTCTAAGATGGGGGGGGTACTACTAAGCTCTGTCTAAGATGGGGGGGTACTACTAAGCTCTGTCTAAGATGGGGGGGGTACTACTAAGCTCTGTCTAAGATGGGGGGGTACTACTAAACTCTGTCTAAGATGGGGGGGGTACTACTAAACTCTGTCTAAGATGGGGGGGTACTACTAAGCTCTGTCTAAGATGGGGGGGGTACTACTAAACTCTGTCTAAGATGGGGGGGTACTACTAAGCTCTGTCTAAGATGGGGGGGTACTACTAAGCTCTGTCTAAGATGGGGGGGTACTACTAAGCTCTGTCTAAGATGGGGGGGTACTACTAAACTCTGTCTAAGATGGGGGGGTACTACTAAGCTCTGTCTAAGATGGGGGGGGTACTACTAAACTCTGTCTAAGATGGGGGGGTACTACTAAGCTCTGTCTAAGATGGGGGGGGTACTACTAAGCTCTGTCTAAGATGGGGGGGTACTACTAAACTCTGTCTAAGATGGGGGGGTACTACTAAGCTCTGTCTAAGATGGGGGGGTACTACTAAGCTCTGTCTAAGATGGGGGGGTACTACTAAGCTCTGTCTAAGATGGGGGGGTACTACTAAGCTCTGTCTAAGATGGGGGGGTACTACTAAACTCTGTCTAAGATGGGGGGGTACTACTAAGCTCTGTCTAAGATGGGGGGGGTACTACTAAGCTCTGTCTAAGATGGGGGGGGTACTACTAAACTCTGTCTAAGATGGGGGGGGTACTACTAAGCTCTGTCTAAGATGGGGGGGTACTACTAAGCTCTGTCTAAGATGGGGGGTACTACTAAACTCTGTCTAAGATGGGGGGGGTACTAAGCTCTGTCTAAGATGGGGGGGTACTACTAAACTCTGTCTAAGATGGGGGGGTACTACTAAACTCTGTCTAAGATGGGGGGGTACTACTAAACTCTGTCTAAGATGGGGGGGGTACTACTAAACTCTGTCTAAGATGGGGGGGTACTACTAAACTCTGTCTAAGATGGGGGGGTACTACTAAACTCTGTCTAAGATGGGGGGGTACTACTAAGCTCTGTCTAAGATGGGGGGGTACTACTAAACTCTGTCTAAGATGGGGGGGTACTACTAAACTCTGTCTAAGATGGGGGGGGTACTACTAAGCTCTGTCTAAGATGGGGGGGGTACTACTAAGCTCTGTCTAAGATGGGGGGGTACTACTAAACTCTGTCTAAGATGGGGGGGTACTACTAAACTCTGTCTAAGATGGGGGGGGGTACTACTAAGCTCTGTCTAAGATGGGGGGGGCTACTAAGCTCTGTCTAAGATGGGGGGGGTACTACTAAACTCTGTCTAAGATGGGGGGGGTACTACTAAGCTCTGTCTAAGATGGGGGGGGTACTACTAAACTCTGTCTAAGATGGGGGGGTACTACTAAACTCTGTCTAAGATGGGGGGGGTACTACTAAACTCTGTCTAAGATGGGGGGGGTACTACTAAACTCTGTCTAAGATGGGGGGGGGTACTACTAAACTCTGTCTAAGATGGGGGGGTACTACTAAGCTCTGTCTAAGATGGGGGGGTACTACTAAGCTCTGTCTAAGATGGGGGGGTACTACTAAACTCTGTCTAAGATGGGGGGGTACTACTAAACTCTGTCTAAGATGGGGGGGTACTACTAAACTCTGTCTAAGATGGGGGGGGTACTACTAAGCTCTGTCTAAGATGGGGGGGGTACTACTAAACTCTGTCTAAGATGGGGGGGTACAACTAAGCTCTGTCTAAGATGGGGGGGGTACTACTAAACTCTGTCTAAGATGGGGGGGTACTACTAAACTCTGTCTAAGATGGGGGGGTACTACTAAGCTCTGTCTAAGATGGGGGGGTCTACTAAGCTCTGTCTAAGATGGGGGGGGTACTACTAAACTCTGTCTAAGATGGGGGGGTACTACTAAACTCTGTCTAAGATGGGGGGGTACTACTAAGCTCTGTCTAAGATGGGGGGGTACTACTAAACTCTGTCTAAGATGGGGGGGGTACTACTAAACTCTGTCTAAGATGGGGGGGTACTACTAAGCTCTGTCTAAGATGGGGGGGTACTACTAAGCTCTGTCTAAGATGGGGGGGTACTACTAAGCTCTGTCTAAGATGGGGGGGTACTACTAAACTCTGTCTAAGATGGGGGGGTACTACTAAGCTCTGTCTAAGATGGGGGGGGTACTACTAAACTCTGTCTAAGATGGGGGGGTACTACTAAGCTCTGTCTAAGATGGGGGGGTACTACTAAGCTCTGTCTAAGATGGGGGGGTACTACTAAGCTCTGTCTAAGATGGGGGGGTACTACTAAACTCTGTCTAAGATGGGGGGGGGTACTACTAAGCTCTGTCTAAGATGGGGGGGTACTACTAAGCTCTGTCTAAGATGGGGGGGTACTACTAAACTCTGTCTAAGATGGGGGGGTACTACTAAACTCTGTCTAAGATGGGGGGGTACTACTAAACTCTGTCTAAGATGGGGGGGTACTACTAAACTCTGTCTAAGATGGGGGGGGTACTACTAAGCTCTGTCTAAGATGGGGGGGTACTACTAAACTCTGTCTAAGATGGGGGGGTACTACTAAACTCTGTCTAAGATGGGGGGGGGTACTACTAAGCTCTGTCTAAGATGGGGGGGTACTACTAAACTCTGTCTAAGATGGGGGGGTACTACTAAACTCTGTCTAAGATGGGGGGGTACTACTAAACTCTGTCTAAGATGGGGGGGGTACTACTAAGCTCTGTCTAAGATGGGGGGGTACTACTAAACTCTGTCTAAGATGGGGGGGTACTACTAAACTCTGTCTAAGATGGGGGGGTACTACTAAGCTCTGTCTAAGATGGGGGGGGTACTACTAAGCTCTGTCTAAGATGGGGGGGGTACTACTAAACTCTGTCTAAGATGGGGGGGTACTACTAAACTCTGTCTAAGATGGGGGGGTACTACTAAACTCTGTCTAAGATGGGGGGGGTACTACTAAACTCTGTCTAAGATGGGGGGGTACTACTAAACTCTGTCTAAGATGGGGGGGTACTACTAAGCTCTGTCTAAGATGGGGGGGTACTACTAAGCTCTGTCTAAGATGGGGGGGTACTACTAAGCTCTGTCTAAGATGGGGGGGTACTACTAAACTCTGTCTAAGATGGGGGGGTACTACTAAACTCTGTCTAAGATGGGGGGGTACTACTAAACTCTGTCTAAGATGGGGGGGTACTACTAAACTCTGTCTAAGATGGGGGGGTACTACTAAGCTCTGTCTAAGATGGGGGGGGGTACTACTAAACTCTGTCTAAGATGGGGGGGTACTACTAAGCTCTGTCTAAGATGGGGGGGTACTACTAAACTCTGTCTAAGATGGGGGGGTACTACTAAGCTCTGTCTAAGATGGGGGGGGTACTACTAAACTCTGTCTAAGATGGGGGGGGTACTACTAAGCTCTGTCTAAGATGGGGGGGTACTACTAAGCTCTGTCTAAGATGGGGGGGTACTACTAAACTCTGTCTAAGATGGGGGGGGTACTACTAAACTCTGTCTAAGATGGGGGGGTACTACTAAACTCTGTCTAAGATGGGGGGTACTACTAAACTCTGTCTAAGATGGGGGGGTACTACTAAACTCTGTCTAAGATGGGGGGTACTACTAAACGCTGTCTAAGATGGGGGGGTCCTAAGCTCTGTCTAAGATGGGGGGGGGGGGTCCTACTAAACTCTGTCTAAGATGGGGGGGTACTACTAAGCTCTGTCTAAGATGGGGGGGTACTACTAAGCTCTGTCTAAGATGGGGGGGTACTACTAAGCTCTGTCTAAGATGGGGGGGTACTACTAAACTCTGTCTAAGATGGGGGGGGTACTACTAAGCTCTGTCTAAGATGGGGGGGTACTACTAAGCTCTGTCTAAGATGGGGGGGTACTACTAAACTCTGTCTAAGATGGGGGGGTACTACTAAACTCTGTCTAAGATGGGGGGGTACTACTAAACTCTGTCTAAGATGGGGGGGTACTACTAAACTCTGTCTAAGATGGGGGGGGGGTACTACTAAGCTCTGTCTAAGATGGGGGGGTACTACTAAACTCTGTCTAAGATGGGGGGGTACTACTAAACTCTGTCTAAGATGGGGGGGGGTACTACTAAGCTCTGTCTAAGATGGGGGGGTACTACTAAACTCTGTCTAAGATGGGGGGGTACTACTAAACTCTGTCTAAGATGGGGGGGGTACTACTAAACTCTGTCTAAGATGGGGGGGGGTACTACTAAGCTCTGTCTAAGATGGGGGGGTACTACTAAGCTCTGTCTAAGATGGGGAGGTACTACTAAGCTCTGTCTAAGATGGGGGGGGTACTACTAAGCTCTGTCTAAGATGGGGGGGTACTACTAAACTCTGTCTAAGATGGGGGGGTACTACTAAGCTCTGTCTAAGATGGGGGGGTACTACTAAACTCTGTCTAAGATGGGGGGGTACTACTAAACTCTGTCTAAGATGGGGGGGGTACTACTAAGCTCTGTCTAAGATGGGGGGGGTACTACTAAACTCTGTCTAAGATGGGGGGGGTACTACTAAGCTCTGTCTAAGATGGGGGGGTACTACTAAACTCTGTCTAAGATGGGGGGGGTACTAAGCTCTGTCTAAGATGGGGGGGGGTACTAAGCTCTGTCTAAGATGGGGGGGGTTCTACTAAACTCTGTCTAAGATGGGGGGGTACTACTAAGCTCTGTCTAAGATGGGGGGGGGTACTACTAAACTCTGTCTAAGATGGGGGGGTACTACTAAGCTCTGTCTAAGATGGGGGGGGTACTACTAAACTCTGTCTAAGATGGGGGGGGTACTACTAAACTCTGTCTAAGATGGGGGGTACTACTAAGCTCTGTCTAAGATGGGGGGGTACTACTAAGCTCTGTCTAAGATGGGGGGGGTACTACTAAACTCTGTCTAAGATGGGGGGGTACTACTAAACTCTGTCTAAGATGGGGGGGTACTACTAAACTCTGTCTAAGATGGGGGGGGTACTACTAAGCTCTGTCTAAGATGGGGGGGTACTACTAAGCTCTGTCTAAGATGGGGGGGTACTACTAAACTCTGTCTAAGATGGGGGGGTACTACTAAACTCTGTCTAAGATGGGGGGGTACTACTAAGCTCTGTCTAAGATGGGGGGGGTACTAAGCTCTGTCTAAGATGGGGGGGGGTACTACTAAGCTCTGTCTAAGATGGGGGGGTACTACTAAACTCTGTCTAAGATGGGGGGGTACTACTAAACTCTGTCTAAGATGGGGGGGTACTACTAAGCTCTGTCTAAGATGGGGGGGTTCTACTAAGCTCTGTCTAAGATGGGGGGGGGTACTACTAAGCTCTGTCTAAGATGGGGGGGGTACTACTAAACTCTGTCTAAGATGGGGGGGTACTACTAAACTCTGTCTAAGATGGGGGGGTACTACTAAACTCTGTCTAAGATGGGGGGGTACTACTAAACTCTGTCTAAGATGGGGGGGTACTACTAAACTCTGTCTAAGATGGGGGGGTTCTACTAAGCTCTGTCTAAGATGGGGGGGTACTACTAAGCTCTGTCTAAGATGGGGGGGTTCTACTAAGCTCTGTCTAAGATGGGGGGGTACTACTAAACTCTGTCTAAGATGGGGGGGTACTACTAAACTCTGTCTAAGATGGGGGGGTACTACTAAACTCTGTCTAAGATGGGGGGGTACTACTAAACTCTGTCTAAGATGGGGGGGTCTACTAAGCTCTGTCTAAGATGGGGGGGGGGGTCCTACTAAACTCTGTCTAAGATGGGGGGGTCCTACTAAGCTCTGTCTAAGATGGGGGGGTACTACTAAGCTCTGTCTAAGATGGGGGGGTACTACTAAGCTCTGTCTAAGATGGGGGGGTACTACTAAACTCTGTCTAAGATGGGGGGGGGGTACTACTAAGCTCTGTCTAAGATGGGGGGGTACTACTAAGCTCTGTCTAAGATGGGGGGGTCCTACTAAACTCTGTCTAAGATGGGGGGGGTACTACTAAACTCTGTCTAAGATGGGGGGTACTACTAAACTCTGTCTAAGATGGGGGGGTACTACTAAACTCTGTCTAAGATGGGGGGGGGTACTACTAAGCTCTGTCTAAGATGGGGGGGTACTACTAAACTCTGTCTAAGATGGGGGGGTACTACTAAACTCTGTCTAAGATGGGGGGGGGTACTACTAAGCTCTGTCTAAGATGGGGGGGGTACTACTAAACTCTGTCTAAGATGGGGGGGTACTACTAAGCTCTGTCTAAGATGGGGGGGGTACTACTAAGCTCTGTCTAAGATGGGGGGGGGGTACTACTAAACTCTGTCTAAGATGGGGGGGTACTACTAAACTCTGTCTAAGATGGGGGGGTACTACTAAACTCTGTCTAAGATGGGGGGGTACTACTAAACTCTGTCTAAGATGGGGGGGTACTACTAAACTCTGTCTAAGATGGGGGGGTTCTACTAAGCTCTGTCTAAGATGGGGGGGTACTACTAAGCTCTGTCTAAGATGGGGGGGTACTACTAAGCTCTGTCTAAGATGGGGGGGGTACTACTAAACTCTGTCTAAGATGGGGGGGTACTACTAAACTCTGTCTAAGATGGGGGGGTACTACTAAACTCTGTCTAAGATGGGGGGGTACTACTAAACGCTGTCTAAGATGGGGGGGTCTACTAAGCTCTGTCTAAGATGGGGGGGGGGGTCCTACTAAACTCTGTCTAAGATGGGGGGGTCCTACTAAGCTCTGTCTAAGATGGGGGGGTACTACTAAGCTCTGTCTAAGATGGGGGGGTACTACTAAGCTCTGTCTAAGATGGGGGGGTACTACTAAACTCTGTCTAAGATGGGGGGGGGGTACTACTAAGCTCTGTCTAAGATGGGGGGGTACTACTAAGCTCTGTCTAAGATGGGGGGGTCCTACTAAACTCTGTCTAAGATGGGGGGGTACTACTAAACTCTGTCTAAGATGGGGGGGTACTACTAAACTCTGTCTAAGATGGGGGGTACTACTAAACTCTGTCTAAGATGGGGGGGGGTACTACTAAGCTCTGTCTAAGATGGGGGGGTACTACTAAACTCTGTCTAAGATGGGGGGGTACTACTAAACTCTGTCTAAGATGGGGGGGGGTTCTACTAAGCTCTGTCTAAGATGGGGGGGTACTACTAAACTCTGTCTAAGATGGGGGGGTACTACTAAACTCTGTCTAAGATGGGGGGGTACTACTAAACTCTGTCTAAGATGGGGGGGGGGTACTACTAAGCTCTGTCTAAGATGGGGGGGTACTACTAAGCTCTGTCTAAGATGGGGGGGTACTACTAAGCTCTGTCTAAGATGGGGGGGTACTACTAAGCTCTGTCTAAGATGGGGGGGGTACTACTAAACTCTGTCTAAGATGGGGGGGGGGTACTACTAAGCTCTGTCTAAGATGGGGGGGTACTACTAAACTCTGTCTAAGATGGGGGGGGTACTACTAAACTCTGTCTAAGATGGGGGGGGTACTACTAAGCTCTGTCTAAGATGGGGGGGTACTACTAAACTCTGTCTAAGATGGGGGGGGGGGTTCTACTAAGCTCTGTCTAAGATGGGGGGGTACTACTAAACTCTGTCTAAGATGGGGGGGGTACTACTAAACTCTGTCTAAGATGGGGGGGGTACTACTAAGCTCTGTCTAAGATGGGGGGGGTACTACTAAACTCTGTCTAAGATGGGGGGGGGTACTACTAAGCTCTGTCTAAGATGGGGGGGTACTACTAAGCTCTGTCTAAGATGGGGGGGTACTACTAAACTCTGTCTAAGATGGGGGGGGGGGTACTACTAAACTCTGTCTAAGATGGGGGGGGTACTACTAAACTCTGTCTAAGATGGGGGGGTACTACTAAACTCTGTCTAAGATGGGGGGGGGGGGTACTAAGCTCTGTCTAAGATGGGGGGGGTACTACTAAACTCTGTCTAAGATGGGGGGGTACTACTAAACTCTGTCTAAGATGGGGGGGGGTACTACTAAGCTCTGTCTAAGATGGGGGGGGTACTACTAAACTCTGTCTAAGATGGGGGGGTACTACTAAGCTCTGTCTAAGATGGGGGGTACTACTAAGCTCTGTCTAAGATGGGGGGGGTACTACTAAACTCTGTCTAAGATGGGGGGGTACTACTAAACTCTGTCTAAGATGGGGGGGTACTACTAAGCTCTGTCTAAGATGGGGGGGTACTACTAAACTCTGTCTAAGATGGGGGGGGGGGTACTACTAAGCTCTGTCTAAGATGGGGGGGGTACTACTAAGCTCTGTCTAAGATGGGGGGGTACTACTAAACTCTGTCTAAGATGGGGGGGTACTACTAAACTCTGTCTAAGATGGGGGGGTGCTACTAAGCTCTGTCTAAGATGGGGGGGGTACTACTAAGCTCTGTCTAAGATGGGGGGGTACTACTAAACTCTGTCTAAGATGGGGGGGTACTACTAAGCTCTGTCTAAGATGGGGGGGTGCTACTAAGCTCTGTCTAAGATGGGGGGGGTACTACTAAGCTCTGTCTAAGATGGGGGGGGGGGTACTACTAAACTCTGTCTAAGATGGGGGGGTACTACTAAACTCTGTCTAAGATGGGGGGGTACTACTAAGCTCTGTCTAAGATGGGGGGGTGCTACTAAGCTCTGTCTAAGATGGGGGGGGTACTACTAAGCTCTGTCTAAGATGGGGGGGTACTACTAAGCTCTGTCTAAGATGGGGGGGTACTACTAAACTCTGTCTAAGATGGGGGGGGGGTACTACTAAGCTCTGTCTAAGATGGGGGGGTACTACTAAGCTCTGTCTAAGATGGGGGGGTCCTACTAAACTCTGTCTAAGATGGGGGGGTACTACTAAGCTCTGTCTAAGATGGGGGGGTACTACTAAGCTCTGTCTAAGATGGGGGGGTCCTACTAAACTCTGTCTAAGATGGGGGGGTACTACTAAACTCTGTCTAAGATGGGGGGGTACTACTAAACTCTGTCTAAGATGGGGGGGTACTACTAAACTCTGTCTAAGATGGGGGGGGGGGTACTACTAAGCTCTGTCCAAGATGGGGGGGTACTACTAAACTCTGTCTAAGATGGGGGGGGTACTACTAAACTCTGTCTAAGATGGGGGGGGGGTTCTACTAAGCTCTGTCTAAGATGGGGGGGTACTACTAAACTCTGTCTAAGATGGGGGGGTACTACTAAACTCTGTCTAAGATGGGGGGGGTACTACTAAACTCTGTCTAAGATGGGGGGGGGGGTTCTACTAAGCTCTGTCTAAGATGGGGGGGTACTACTAAGCTCTGTCTAAGATGGGGGGGTACTACTAAACTCTGTCTAAGATGGGGGGGGTACTAAGCTCTGTCTAAGATGGGGGGGTACTACTAAACTCTGTCTAAGATGGGGGGGTACTACTAAACTCTGTCTAAGATGGGGGGGGGGGTACTACTAAGCTCTGTCTAAGATGGGGGGGGTACTACTAAACTCTGTCTAAGATGGGGGGGTACTACTAAGCTCTGTCTAAGATGGGGGGGTACTACTAAGCTCTGTCTAAGATGGGGGGGTACTACTAAACTCTGTCTAAGATGGGGGGGGGTACTACTAAACTCTGTCTAAGATGGGGGGGGTACTACTAAGCTCTGTCTAAGATGGGGGGGTACTACTAAACTCTGTCTAAGATGGGGGGGGGGTACTACTAAGCTCTGTCTAAGATGGGGGGGTACTACTAAGCTCTGTCTAAGATGGGGGGGTACTACTAAACTCTGTCTAAGATGGGGGGGTACTACTAAACTCTGTCTAAGATGGGGGGGTGCTACTAAGCTCTGTCTAAGATGGGGGGGGTACTACTAAGCTCTGTCTAAGATGGGGGGGTACTACTAAACTCTGTCTAAGATGGGGGGGTACTACTAAGCTCTGTCTAAGATGGGGGGGTGCTACTAAGCTCTGTCCAAGATGGGGGGGGTACTACTAAACTCTGTCTAAGATGGGGGGGGGTGCTACTAAGCTCTGTCTAAGATGGGGGGGGGGTACTACTAAGCTCTGTCTAAGATGGGGGGGGGGTACTACTAAACTCTGTCTAAGATGGGGGGGGTACTACTAAACTCTGTCTAAGATGGGGGGGTACTACTAAACTCTGTCTAAGATGGGGGGGTACTACTAAGCTCTGTCTAAGATGGGGGGGGTACTACTAAACTCTGTCTAAGATGGGGGGGGTACTACTAAGCTCTGTCTAAGATGGGGGGGTGCTACTAAGCTCTGTCTAAGATGGGGGGGGGTACTACTAAACTCTGTCTAAGATGGGGGGGGGGGGTGCTACTAAGCTCTGTCTAAGATGGGGGGGGGGGGGTACTACTAAGCTCTGTCCAAGATGGGGGGGGGGGGGTACTACTAAACTCTGTCTAAGATGGGGGGGGGTTCTACTAAGCTCTGTCTAAGATGGGGGGGGTACTACTAAACTCTGTCTAAGATGGGGGGGTACTACTAAACTCTGTCTAAGATGGGGGGGTACTACTAAACTCTGTCTAAGATGGGGGGGTACTACTAAACTCTGTCTAAGATGGGGGGGGGTACTACTAAACTCTGTCTAAGATGGGGGGGGGCTACTAAGCTCTGTCTAAGATGGGGGGGTACTACTAAACTCTGTCTAAGATGGGGGGGGTACTACTAAACTCTGTCTAAGATGGGGGGGGTACTACTAAGCTCTGTCTAAGATGGGGGGGGTACTACTAAACTCTGTCTAAGATGGGGGGGTACTACTAAGCTCTGTCTAAGATGGGGGGGGGGGGTACTACTAAACTCTGTCTAAGATGGGGGGGTACTACTAAACTCTGTCTAAGATGGGGGGGTACTACTAAGCTCTGTCTAAGATGGGGGGGTGCTACTAAGCTCTGTCTAAGATGGGGGGGTACTACTAAGCTCTGTCTAAGATGGGGGGGTACTACTAAGCTCTGTCTAAGATGGGGGGGTACTACTAAACTCTGTCTAAGATGGGGGGGGGGTACTACTAAGCTCTGTCTAAGATGGGGGGGTACTACTAAGCTCTGTCTAAGATGGGGGGGTCCTACTAAACTCTGTCTAAGATGGGGGGGGTACTACTAAGCTCTGTCTAAGATGGGGGGGTACTACTAAGCTCTGTCTAAGATGGGGGGGTCCTACTAAACTCTGTCTAAGATGGGGGGGGTACTACTAAACTCTGTCTAAGATGGGGGGGTACTACTAAACTCTGTCTAAGATGGGGGGGTACTACTAAACTCTGTCTAAGATGGGGGGGGGGGGGGGGGGTACTACTAAGCTCTGTCCAAGATGGGGGGGTACTACTAAACTCTGTCTAAGATGGGGGGGGTACTACTAAACTCTGTCTAAGATGGGGGGGGGGTTCTACTAAGCTCTGTCTAAGATGGGGGGGGTACTACTAAACTCTGTCTAAGATGGGGGGTACTACTAAACTCTGTCTAAGATGGGGGGGTACTACTAAACTCTGTCTAAGATGGGGGGGGGGGGGTTCTACTAAGCTCTGTCTAAGATGGGGGGGGTACTACTAAGCTCTGTCTAAGATGGGGGGGTACTACTAAACTCTGTCTAAGATGGGGGGGGTACTAAGCTCTGTCTAAGATGGGGGGTACTACTAAACTCTGTCTAAGATGGGGGGTACTACTAAACTCTGTTTAAGATGGGGGGGGGGGTACTACTAAGCTCTGTCTAAGATGGGGGGGGTACTACTAAACTCTGTCTAAGATGGGGGGGTACTACTAAGCTCTGTCTAAGATGGGGGGGTACTACTAAGCTCTGTCTAAGATGGGGGGGTACTACTAAACTCTGTCTAAGATGGGGGGGGGTACTACTAAACTCTGTCTAAGATGGGGGGGTACTACTAAGCTCTGTCTAAGATGGGGGGGTACTACTAAACTCTGTCTAAGATGGGGGGGGGGGTACTACTAAGCTCTGTCTAAGATGGGGGGGTACTACTAAGCTCTGTCTAAGATGGGGGGGTACTACTAAACTCTGTCTAAGATGGGGGGGTACTACTAAACTCTGTCTAAGATGGGGGGGTGCTACTAAGCTCTGTCTAAGATGGGGGGGGTACTACTAAGCTCTGTCTAAGATGGGGGGGTACTACTAAACTCTGTCTAAGATGGGGGGGTACTACTAAGCTCTGTCTAAGATGGGGGGGTGCTACTAAGCTCTGTCAAAGATGGGGGGGGTACTACTAAACTCTGTCTAAGATGGGGGGGGGTGCTACTAAGCTCTGTCTAAGATGGGGGGGGGGGGGGGGTACTACTAAGCTCTGTCCAAGATGGGGGGGGGGGTACTACTAAACTCTGTCTAAGATGGGGGGGTACTACTAAACTCTGTCTAAGATGGGGGGGTACTACTAAACTCTGTCTAAGATGGGGGGGTACTACTAAGCTCTGTCTAAGATGGGGGGGGTACTACTAAACTCTGTCTAAGATGGGGGGGTACTACTAAGCTCTGTCTAAGATGGGGGGGGTGCTACTAAGCTCTGTCCAAGATGGGGGGGGGTACTACTAAACTCTGTCTAAGATGGGGGGGGGGGTGCTACTAAGCTCTGTCTAAGATGGGGGGGGGGGGGTACTACTAAGCTCTGTCCAAGATGGGGGGGGGGGGGTACTACTAAACTCTGTCTAAGATGGGGGGGGGGTTCTACTAAGCTCTGTCTAAGATGGGGGGGTACTACTAAACTCTGTCTAAGATGGGGGGGGTACTACTAAACTCTGTCTAAGATGGGGGGGGTACTACTAAACTCTGTCTAAGATGGGGGGGGTACTACTAAACTCTGTCTAAGATGGGGGGGGGTACTACTAAACTCTGTCTAAGATGGGGGGGGGGTACTAAGCTCTGTCTAAGATGGGGGGGTACTACTAAACTCTGTCTAAGATGGGGGGGTACTACTAAACTCTGTCTAAGATGGGGGGGGTACTACTAAGCTCTGTCTAAGATGGGGGGGGTACTACTAAACTCTGTCTAAGATGGGGGGTACTACTAAGCTCTGTCTAAGATGGGGGGGTACTACTAAGCTCTGTCTAAGATGGGGGGGTACTACTAAACTCTGTCTAAGATGGGGGGGGGGGTACTACTAAACTCTGTCTAAGATGGGGGGGTACTACTAAGCTCTGTCTAAGATGGGGGGGTACTACTAAACTCTGTCTAAGATGGGGGGGGGGGTACTACTAAGCTCTGTCTAAGATGGGGGGGTACTACTAAGCTCTGTCTAAGATGGGGGGGTACTACTAAACTCTGTCTAAGATGGGGTACTACTAAACTCTGTCTAAGATGGGGGGGTGCTACTAAGCTCTGTCTAAGATGGGGGGGGGTACTACTAAGCTCTGTCTAAGATGGGGGGGTACTACTAAGCTCTGTCTAAGATGGGGGGGGTACTACTAAGCTCTGTCTAAGATGGGGGGTGCTACTAAGCTCTGTCCAAGATGGGGGGGGGTACTACTAAACTCTGTCTAAGATGGGGGGGGGGGGGGTTACTACTAAACTCTGTCTAAGATGCGGGGGTACTACTAAACTCTGTCTAAGATGGGGGGGTACTACTAAGCTCTGTCTAAGATGGGGGGGTACTACTAAGCTCTGTCTAAGATGGGGGGGTACTACTAAACTCTGTCTAAGATGGGGGGGTACTACTAAGCTCTGTCTAAGATGGGGGGGTACTACTAAGCTCTGTCTAAGATGGGGGGGTACTACTAAACTCTGTCTAAGATGGGGGGGTACTACTAAGCTCTGTCTAAGATGGGGGGGTACTACTAAGCTCTGTCTAAGATGGGGGGGTACTACTAAGCTCTGTCTAAGATGGGGGGGTACTACTAAACTCTGTCTAAGATGGGGGGGGGGGTACTACTAAGCTCTGTCTAAGATGGGGGGGTACTACTAAGCTCTGTCTAAGATGGGGGGGTACTACTAAACTCTGTCTAAGATGGGGTACTACTAAACTCTGTCTAAGATGGGGGGGTGCTACTAAGCTCTGTCTAAGATGGGGGGGGGGTGCTACTAAGCTCTGTCCAAGATGGGGGGGGGTACTACTAAACTCTGTCTAAGATGGGGGGGGGGGGGGTTACTACTAAACTCTGTCTAAGATGGGGGGGTACTACTAAACTCTGTCTAAGATGGGGGGGGTACTACTAAGCTCTGTCTAAGATGGGGGGGGTACTACTAAGCTCTGTCTAAGATGGGGGGGGTACTACTAAACTCTGTCTAAGATGGGGGGGTACTACTAAGCTCTGTCTAAGATGGGGGGGTACTACTAAGCTCTGTCTAAGATGGGGGGGTACTACTAAACTCTGTCTAAGATGGGGGGGTACTACTAAGCTCTGTCTAAGATGGGGGGGTACTACTAAGCTCTGTCTAAGATGGGGGGGTACTACTAAGCTCTGTCTAAGATGGGGGGGTACTACTAAGCGTATGGAATTGTTTTAAAACGGTCATACCTAGGTTAATTTAGTTATTTGATATTGAATTTATTGAGCCCTTGAAGTATCAAAAAATATATAGAATAAACTGCTATTAGCCAAAAACCCCCATTTAATAACAGATTCGTTACGTGGAACAACGGATAGTCGCCCACCCCTTTGTGTCTGTCTTATATCTGAGGGATTTAAACATTTGCAAATATTTTTTTAAACATTTATTCAAGCCCTTATTTTTGGCACAAAACAGTCTCTCAGTCTTGTGAGACCTGTTCGTAAGTAGATATCTCTAGCTTAAACTGCTGGATTTTATGGGTATATTTTATTATGCTAATTCGATTTCCTCGGGGGTTAGTGTTCTCTAGAGACGTGCTTTATAGTCATGTAAAACACACAGAGATCATGACGGGCATTTAACTGCCTTACAGCATACAACTTGACTATCAATAGACAGATATGAACTGTGTGCATGACGTCATTGTTTGATTGTCATTTGACTATTTACTTGTCATTTGATTAGATTTGATAGAAGACCTGCTTGCACACACACACACACACATCTCTAGCTTAAACTGACATTTTTATGGGGATGTTTTTAATTATGCTAATTTGATTTCATAGGGGAAACAAATATACAGAGAGAGAGAGAAATAGAGCAGTGCTATTACTTTTTAGGAGTTTCTATGGGTGTGTTGCTATGAGTTTCTATGGGTGGGTTGCTATGAGTTTCTATGGGTGTGTTGCTATGAGTTTCTATGGGTGTGTTGCTATGAGTTTCTATGGGTGGGTTGCTATGAGTTTCTATGGGTGGGTTGCTATGAGTTTCTATGGGTGGGTTGCTATGAGTTTCTATGGGTGGGTTGCTATGAGTTTCTATGGGTGGGTTGCTATGAGTTTCTATGGGTGGGTTGCTATGAGTTTCTATGGGTGGGTTGCTATGAGTTTCTATGGGTGGGTTGCTATGAGTTTCTATGGGTGGGTTGCTATGAGTTTCTATGGGTGGGTTGCTATGAGTTTCTATGGGTGGGTTGCTATGAGTTTCTATGGGTGGGTTGCTATGAGTTTCTATGGGTGGGTTGCTATGAGTTTCTATGGGTGGGTTGCTATGAGTTTCTATGGGTGGGTTGCTATGAGTTTCTATGAGTTTCTATGGGTTGCTTTTCGTTTCTGAGTTTCTTTGGGTTGCTATGAGTTTCTATGGGTTGCTATTAGTTTCTATGAGTTTGTGAGTTTCTGTGGGTTACTATGGGTTGCTATGGGTTGCTATGAGTTTCTATGGGTTGCTATGGGTTGCTTTTCGTTTCTGAGTTTCTATGGGTTGCTATGGGTTTTTATGGGTTACTATGGGTTGGTATTAGTTGGGGAGGACGGCAGGCAGGCAGGCAGGTTCAGGTCAGGCAGAGGTCTGTAATCCAGAGGTGGAGCAAAGGTACAGGACAGCAGGCAGGCTCAGGGTCAGGGACAGGCAGAGTGGTCAGGTGGGCGGGTACAGGGTCAGGACAGGCAACGGTCAAAACCCAGGAGGACGAGAAAAGAGAAACTGGAAAAGCAGGAGCTGAGACACAAAAGGCTGGTAGGCTTGAACAAACAAGATGAACTGGCAACAGACAGACAGAAAACACAGGTCATTATTTTTTATTTTTTTACATGTTTTCAAGCCCTTATTTTTGGCACAAAACAGTCTCTCAGTCTTGTGAGACCTGTTCGTAAGTAGATATCTCTAGCTTAAACTGCTGGATTTTATGGGTATATTTTATTATGCTAATTCGATTTCCTCGGGGGTTAGTGTTCTCTAGAGACGTGCTTTATAGTCATGTAAAACACACAGAGATCATGATGGGCATTTAACTGCCTTACAGCATACAACTTGACTATCAATAGACAGATATGAACTGTGTGCATGACATCATTGTTTGATTGTCATTTGACTATTTACTTGGATTAGATTTGATAGAAGACCTGCTTGTACACACACATACAGACACACACACAGACAGAGAGAGAGAGAGAGAGAGAGATCTCTAGCTTACTGACAGATTTTTATAGGGATGTTTTTAATTATGCTAATTCGATTTCATAGGGAAAACATATACAGAGAGAGGAAAAAAGAGGTGCTATGACTTTTTATGAGTTTCCATGTGTTGCAATGAGCAGCAATGAGTTGCTATGAGCTGCTATGGGCTGCTATGGGCTGCTATGAGTTTCTATGGGTTGCTATGGGTTGCTATGAGTTTCTATGGGTTGCTATTAGTTGGGGAGGACAGCAGGCAGGCTCAGGTCAGGCAGAGTGGTCAGGTGGGCGGATACAGGGTCAGGACAGGCAAAAAGAGAAACTGGAAAAGCAGGTGCTGAGACACAA
Organism: Salvelinus fontinalis; assembly: GCF_029448725.1. Lineage (NCBI taxonomy): Eukaryota > Metazoa > Chordata > Actinopteri > Salmoniformes > Salmonidae > Salvelinus > Salvelinus fontinalis. The sequence continues at coordinate 2,052,031 of NC_074695.1, read as the reverse complement.
AAGGCTGGTAGGCTTGAACAAACAAGACGAACTGGCAACAGACAGACAGAAAACACAGGTATAAATACAAAGGGGATAACGGGGAAGATGGGTGACACCTGGGGGGTGGTGGTGACAATCACAAAGACAGGTGAAACCGATCAGGGCATGACAGTACCCCCCCCCCCCCCCCCCTTTTAGGGACGTCACCTGGCGTTCCACCTGGGCGGATACCTGGTTGACTGGGGTGTCGGTGGTGAAAGTCGGTGATGTGGGCCGTGTCCAGGATTTCTTTAGCGAGAACCCAGCTCCTCTCCTCCGGGCCATAACCCTCCCAGTCAACCAGGTACTGGAAACCCCTGCCCCGTGGTCGAACCCTCAGGAGGCGTCTCACCGTGTACACTGGCTGGCCATCGATGACACAGGGGGAGGGATGGGCCTAGAAACAGAATACAAGGGGCAGTCAGACATGGTTTTGACTCGAGACACAGAAAAGGTAGGAAGGGTACGGGGCAACAGAGGATGACCAGCGGAGGGGCTAATGATCTTGGAGCGGGGGGATAGGTCTCAGCTTCCGGGGGTGTAGCCGCGGCACTATAGCAGCGTGCCAGCGCCTCAGGCTTGACCTTCTTAGATACTGGTTGGTGCTGCGGAAGCGAAGTGGCCCGGGCCTTACTGAACCCCTCCCGGAGGACCTGGTACTGTTCTGTGAAGGGAGTAGTACACAGCGTTGTACAAGATCTTCAGTTTCTTGGACATTTCTCGCATGGAATAGCCTTCATTTCTCAGAACAAGAATAGACTGACGAGTTTTAGAAGAAAGTACTTTGTTTCTGGCCATTTTGAGATGTAATCGAACCCACAAGTGCTGATGCTCCAGATACTCAACTAGTCTGAAGAAGGCCAGTTGTATTGCTTCTTTAATCAGAACAACAGTTTTCAGCTGTGCTAACATAATTGTAAAAGGGTTTTCTAATGATCAATTAGCCATTTAAAATGATAAACTTGGATTAGCTAACACAACGTGCCATTGGAACACAGGAGTGATGGTTGCTGATAGTGGGCCTTTGTACGCCGTTTCCAGCCGTTTCCAGCTACAATAGTCATTTACAACATTAACAATGTCTACACTATTTCTGATCAATTTTATGTTTTTTTAATGGGCAAAAAAATTGCTTTTCTTTAAAAAACAAGGAAATGTCTATGTGACCCCAAACCTTTGAACGGTAGTGTACATTATCAAGCATTTCACACATATTATCCAGCTACTGACTGTTAGCACTTTATGGTCTATAGCAGCTTCCCACCAGAATGGGCTTTAGGTGAGGCAGATGAACCTGTAGCCATATTACTTCAACAGTATTTAACATTCTCCTCTCTAAGCTTTACAGGAATGTAGTTCTGAATATAGACCGCAGCACCTCCCCATTGGCATTTCTGTCTTTTCGTTAGATGTTATAGCAATGGATTGGTACCACTGTATCATCAGAGGTATTATCTAAGTGAGTTTCAAAGATAGTCAGAATATGAATGTAATTCGTTACAAGCAAGTTATTGACTTCATGAACCTTGTTTCTTAGGCGACATGCAGTACCAGTCAAAAGTTTGGACACACCAACCCATTCCAGGGTTTTGCTTTATTTTTGTACTATTTCCTACATTGTAGAATAATAGTGAAAACATAAACTATGAAATAACACTTATGGAATCATGTAGTAACCAAAACAAGTGTCAAAGTAGACACCCTTTGGCTTGATGACAGCTTTGCACACTCTTGGCATTCTCTCAACCAACTTCATGAGATAGTCACCTCGAATGCATTTCAATTAACAGGTGTGCCTTTGTTGAAAGTTCCTTTGTGGAATTTCTTTCCTTCTTAATGCATTTGAGCCAATCAGTTGTGTTGTGACAAGGTAGGGGTGGTTTTCAGAAGATAGCCCTTATTTGGTAAAAGACCAAATCCATATTATGGCATTAACAGCTCAAATAAGCAAAGAGAAACGACAGTCCAACATTACTTTAAGAGATGAAGGTCAGTTAATCCAGAAAGTTTTAAGGACTTTGAAAGTTTCTTCAAGTGCAGTGGCAAAAACCATCAAGCGCTATGATAAAACTGGCTTTCATGAGGACCGCCACGGGAAAGGAAGACCCAGAGTTACCTCTGCTGCAGAGGATACGTTCATTAGAGTTACCAGCCTCAGAAATTGCAGTAAGACACATCTCAACATTGACTGTTCAGGTTTGCGCTTAGTGGGACTATCATTTGTTTTTCAACAGGACTATGACTCCAGTGTTTAATTGCTATATCGTAATTACCTCGCCATTATGGCCTATTTTATTGCCTTACCTCCCTTATCTTACCTCATTTGCACACACTGTATATATACATACTTTTCTGTATTATTGACTGTGTGACATAGAAGTCCGTCACTGGTCACGGGCAGCATTTGGTACTTTAACACACACACACACATTCATCACTCCTCCCCGCTCCGTTATCAGATAAGTTAACAATGTGGGTCGACACACAAGTTAACTTCTCTATCTTAGTACATACATTTCACACTTACTTCAGTAACCGGTTATGGGATAAAGAAATAAACAGACAAGTGTTCATATTTAATATAAGTAATATTTATTTTACTTATCGATGTTATGGATGAACACGTTGTTTGTTTGTTCTGTTCCTCTCTCTCTCCATCTCTGTAGCTTCCGGGTATGCTGGATAAGGACCCGAGCTAAGGGAATGGGCTGACTTTGTAGTGCCTGTCCCGAATGGCTCATTAATGTAAATGGGCATATTGAAAGACACTGTCAGTAGTGATGTAATGTTGTAAATGTTATATTGAGATATTGTTTCATAAAAAACGTGTTGCAATGTATATACTTAAGTATGTTTAGTGAATTGAAAATGTAGGTTTGAATAGGTAATTGCTTAATTAATTAGTGTTAATAGTTCTGAGGGGGGAGGCAAACGGAGCCTCTCTTTCAGTTCATGAGAGGCATTTTGGATCGAGCTGTGGATGGGGCAGCATTGTTTTTAGCTGTGGATGGGGCAGCATTGTTTTTAGTTGTGGATGGGGCAGCATTGTGTTTAGCTGTGGATGGGGCAGCATTGTTTTTAGCTGGCCCATATGGTATACGTTTGATGGCAGTACTGTTGTTTTTGTTCCGGATTCACTTTGTAAATAAACACCTTTGCACAGAAGAACTTTTGCGGCTCCGCCAACTTTTTATTTTGATAGAGTTTAGGTTTTCCAGTTTAGCCTTCTGGCCTACTCTACGTGACAGACTGTATTTTTGTTTATTCCATGTGTAACTCTGTATGTGTCGAACTGCTTTGCTTTATCTTGGCCAGGCCGCAGTTGTAAATGAGAACTTGTTCTCAAGTAGCCTACCTGGTTAAAGGTGAAATAAAATGTAGAAATTTAATAAAATGACCCAACACACCTCCAGGCTGTGTAAGGGCTATTTGACCAAGAAGGAGAGTGATGGAGTGCTGCATCAGATGACCTTGTCACGCCCTGGTCTGTGTCACCTGTCTTTGTGACACCCATCTCCAGGTGTCACCCATTTTCCTCAATATTCCCAGGGTATTTATTCCTGTGTACTCTGTTTGTCTGCTGCCAGTTCGTCTTGTCAAGTCAACCAGCGTGTTTTCCCGCTCTCCTGCTTTTTTCCTTGTCTCTGCCTGACAATTCAGCCTGCCTTGACCTTGAGCCTGCCTGCCTCCTGTACCGTTTGGAACTCTGACCTGATTTATGAACTTTTGCTTGTCCTCGATCTGCCTCTTGCCTGCCCCGTGTTGTGTAATAAATATCAGAGACTTGAAACATCTGCCTCTTATGTCTGCATATGGGTCTCGCCATGTGTTGTTATAGTACGAACTGGCCACGACTGACCCAGCAGACTTAGACCAGCTCCGTCGTGCTGTCTCGCTGCAGGGAGCCACCATTAAAAAACATAAGGAGCTACTTCAGAACCTTATGGAAGGGTTCCAATCTCTGGTGGAAGGCCACGACCACGGGTTCAAGGTGTTAATGGAGCAGTTCTGTGAATTGTCTCGCAGGCAGCATGCCACATCTGAGACCTTCCAGTCACTCAGTAATATCCCTACCAGTGGTGGGTTTGTTGAGCCTACCCCGGTTCCCCAAGAACCCCGCTTAACTCCTCCGGAGCGATATGCTGGGGATCCTGGAAACTGCCGGGCGTTTATTTCCCAGTGCTCCCTTATTTTTGAGCTACAGCCATCTTCGTTCCTTTGGATCGGTCGAAGATAGCTTATCTTTTTACACTAATGTCTGGAAGGGCGCTCTCCTGGGCTAAAGCTGTTTGGGAGCAACAATCCGCCGTTTGCTATCATCTGGTAGATTTTATGGCGGAGGAAGGTTTTCGAGTCTCCGGTGCACGGGAGAGGCTGCCCGAAAACTACTGAAATTACATCAGAACTGCCGTAGTGTGGCAGACTACATGGTAGATTTTCGCTCATTGGCCACCGAGAGTGCCTGGAATCCGGAGGCCCTGTTTGATACCTTCCTTCACGGACTATCAGAGGAGATTAAAGACGAGCTTGCAGCCCAGGAGTTACCATTGGACCTCGATTCCCTCATTGCCCTTACCATTAGGATTGATGGGCGTCTACGGGAAAGTAGGAATGAAAGGAGGTCGGGTCTCGGCAACACTCGTTCATCTGCTGCTGCTTGCTCACCTCCGAAGGAACCCGGAAGTCCCTGAAGGCTGCATTTTCAGAGAAAATCCGAAGCCACCCGAGTTCCCTCGAGAATCAATGGCGACGGGTGAGTCAGATGCACTGGAATTTATCCAACTGGGCAGAGCTAGATTATCGCCTAGGTAACGTAGGCTAAGCTCCAACAGTTGTCTGTATTGTTATTGTCTGTATTGCTACAGGGCATTACATAGCCACCTGCCCAGTGAAGAGATCTGACTCATTAGTCGGTACGATTACACTGGTGAGCCAGACTGGAAATTCTCTAATTCCCATTACCCAAACTCCTTTTTTTTGTGATCCTGCTGTGGGGAGACCAGTCTAAGTCTCTCCGGGTGCTCATTGACTCTGGGGCAGATGAGAGTTTTATGGACGCTACCCTGGTATCGGGACTAGGTATCCCCACTCTTTTCCGTTCCCATGGATGCCAGGGCACTGGACGGCCATTGGAAGAGTCACACACAGCACAGTTCCCATTAATCTGCAGGTATCTGGAAAACACTGTCAATACAGCTTCTCCTCATTGAGTCTCCCCACATCCCTGTTTTGGGATTTTCTTGGCTCCAGAAGCACAACCCCGATATTGACTGAACCACGGGTTCAATTCTGGTTTGGAGCCCGTTCTGTCATTCACATTGCCTGAAGGTGGCGCAACCTCCCCTGGGATGTCCCCCTCCAGGGTTAAGTATGGCCTCGGATTTCTCTCCCGTTCCCGCAGAGTACCAAGACCTCCTGGAGGTTTTCAACAGGGCTTGTGCTACCTCCCTTCCTCCACATCTTCCTTACGATTGTGCTATTGACCTCCTCCCGGGCACCACACCGCCTCGAGGCCGGCTATATTCCCTGTCTGGTCCTGAGACCAAGGCCATGGAGGAGTACATTGAGGACTCTGGCTGCTGGGAGCATTCGCCCTTCTGCCTCCCATGCCGGTTATCCTTTGTGGGGAAGAAGGACAAGACCCTGCGTCCATGTATTGATTACTGGGCCTCAATGATCAAGAATCGTTACCCTCTACCAGTCCTTTCCTCGGCTTCTGAACCTCTCCAGGGGGCTACCATCTTTTCCAAACTGGACCTTCGGAATGCCTACCACCTTGTTCGGATACGCGAAAGAGACGAGTGGGAGACGGGCATAAACACTGCCAGTGGACACTGAGTACCTGGTGGTGCCGTTTGGACTCACCAACGCTCCCGCTGTCTTCCAGGTCCTGGTCAACGATGTGCTTTGGAATGTTGCGGAAAGAATGTTGCTTCCATCAATGTAATTGTCTGCATCATTTCCAATCCCCCATATATTTTTTTTGTAAATATATCCATACACGCATGCATACATATACACACATATATACATACACATACCTATATAGACATACATACTTTTTTAAAGAATATACGTTTATTATTATTCCCCGCAAACCCTATCAGCGATCCCCCAATTGGAGTAAACTAAAAAACACTTTGGCTTTTACCTTCAATTTATACATCTTATAAACAGATCACGGACCATTTCGAATCCCACCGTACCTTCTCCACTGTGCAATCCGGCTTCCGAGCCGGTCACGAGTGCACCTCAGCCACACTCAAGGTACTAAACGATATCATAACCGCCATCGATATCATAACCGCCATCGTCTACGCAGACGACACCATTCTGTATACTTCTGGCCCTTCCTTGGACACTGTGTTAACTAACCTCCAAACGAGCTTCAATGCCATACAACACTCCTTCCGTGGCCTCCAACTGCTCTTAAACGCTAGTAAAACCAAATGCATGCTTTTCAATAGTTCGCTGCCCGCACTACTAGCATCACCACCCTGGACAGTTCCGACCTAGAATATGTGGACAACTATAAATACCTAGGTGTCTGGCTAGACTGTAAACTCTCCTTCCAGACTCATATTAAAAATCTCCAATCCAAAATCAAATCTAAAATCGTCTTTCTATTTTGTAACAAAGCCTCCTTTACTCACGCCGCCAAACTTACCCTAGTAAAACTGACTATCCTACCGATCCTCGACTTCGGCGATGTCATCTACAAAATAGCTTCCAACACTCTACTCAGACTGCCTCCAGTTTGCTATCACAGTGCCATCCGTTTTGTTACCAAATCACCTTATACCACCCACCACTGCGACCTGTATGGTCTAGTCGGCTGGCCCTTGCTACATATTCGTCGCCAGACCCACTGGCTCCAGGTCATCTATAAATCTATGCTATGTAAAGCTCCGCCTTATCTCAGTTCACTGGTCACGATAACACCCACCCGTAGGACACGTTCCAGCAGGTATATCACACTGATCATCCCCAAAGCCAACACCTCATTTAGCCGCCTTTCCTTCCAGTTCTCTGCTGCCAGTGACTGGAACGTATTGCAAAAATAGCTGAAGTTGGAGACTTATTTCCCTCACCAACTTTAAACATCAACTATCTGAGCAGCTAACCGATCCCTGCAGCTGTACATAGTCCATCTGTAAACAACCCACCCAATTTACCTACCTCATCCCCATACTGTTTTTATTTTATTTACTTTTCTGCTCTTTTGCACACCAGTATCTCTACTTGCACATGATCATCTGATGATTTATCACTCCAGTGTTAATCTGCTAAATTGTAATTATTCGCTCCTATGGCCTATTTATTGCCTACCTCCTCATGCCTTTTGCACACACTGTATATAGACTTTATTTTTTCTACTGTGTCATTGACTTGTTTATTGTGTTATTGCCTTGTTTATTGTTTACTCCATGTGTAACTCTGTGTTGTTGTCTGTGTCACACTGGTTTGCTTTATTTTGGCCAGGTCGCAGTTGCAAATGAGAACTTGTTCTCAACTAGCCTACCTGGGTAAATAAAGGTGAAATATAAAACATAGAAAGTATACACATTTTACAGACACAGTCTACTTTACAATAGTTCTCTCTTGTTTGTTCTTAGTCCTTCCTCTATTTCTGATGTTCATCCAGTTTGATTTCTATTTGTAACTGTGCTATTTCACAAAAGTTCTGAACCTATATACATTTTACAGATCCCGTATGTTTTACATTGTTTATCTTGTTATTAGTCCCACCCTTCTGCTCCATTCAACCCCTCCCATCTATCTCTCAACATCATCCATTTCGGATTTCTATTTGCCATATATTTTTCAACTGTGCTGTGAGGCTTCACAAAATAATTGAACCTTTCAATTCTCATAGCTTCTACAGATTGTAAATTAAAATAATTTTTTTTGCTAAAATAACTATTATATTATTGATTGATTGACTATGGCTTTTCAAATCACCCAGTATTGCTATCTGTAGCGTTAGTTCTAGGCAAATGTTGCAATTATTCAGCCATTCCTGGACCTGTGACCAAAAATGAGCTACATATGGACAATACCAAAATAAATGATCTAATGACTCTGCCTCCTCACAACAGAATCTGCAGAGCTGGGAAGATTGTATCCCCCATATATATACAATTCTATTGGTTGCAAGAATTTTTGAAAATTTGTGAAAATTTGAATCCGGCGTTGTTTTGCATATCAATTCATAAACCATGTGCCATGGAATGGGTACATCAAATCTCTTCCCAACTATTTTGCAATTTATATGGCACAGCTGTCAGTTTTTTGGTCCTTAAATGAAATTGGTATATGTTTTTATTTATCACACTTTTCTTAAACCATTTATGTTCTTTAATACAGGGCCGACATACAAGTTCCTTAGTTTTTTCCCCTTCTACTTGCCTCTTCCATTTTTGTGGTAATGCTGCAATTAATTGGTTGTAATTTTGGGTAGAGCAGACATTTCCATATTTCTGTGTTAGCTGCATGTGTGACATAACTCCACCAGTCCTATTTATGATATCATTCACAAAAATTATACCCTTTTTAAAAATTTCTTCGAAAATACAGTTTTTTTTTATTTAACCACAATATTTGTTGTATTATTTGTTCTGTTTTTTCAGGTGGATTAAACTGAAATTGCAACCAACTTTCTAAGTCTTGTTTAAAAAATAGGGATTTTTTGGAGATTATTTCCTTTTCAAACAACCGAAAGTGAGCAGGTGTAATCTGAATAAAGGGAAAAAGGCCCTTCTTGAACATAGCATGAGACATTCGTACCAATTTACTAGAGAACCAGTTTGGATTTAAGTATAACTTTTGTATGACTGATGCCTTTAGTGAGAGGTCTAATGCTTTAATATTTAATAATTTCTGCACTCCATTCATATTCGTTATATAAAGGCCCTTTTAATTTTATCTGGCTTGCCGTTCCAAATAAAATTGAATATTTTTTGTTCATATAATTTAAAAAGCAGGTCACTAGGTGTAGGCAAAACCATAAGCAAATAGGTAAACTGTGATATGACTAAAGAGTTAATCAGGGTGATTTTTCCACAAATAGATTTTCCTTTCCATGGTAGCAAAGATCTTATCTATTTTTGCTAACTTTCTATAAAAATTTATTGGAGTGAGATCATTTCTTTCTTTTGGGATTTGTATACCGAGTGTGTCCACATCTCCGTCAGACCATTTAATTGGTAAACTACATGGTAATGTAAAATTTGCTTTTTTTTGTGATCCAATACGTAATATAGTACACTTATCATAATTTGGTTTTAATCCAGAGAGGATAGCAAAAGTATCTAGATCCTCTAAGAGGCCGTGGAGAGACTCTAATTGTGGTTTTCAAAGAAAACATGAATCATCAGCGTACAATGACACCTTAGTTTTTAAGCCACGGATTTCTAATCCCTTAATATTATTGTTTGATCTAATCTTAACAGCTAACATTTCGATGGCAATAATAAATAGATATTCCGAAAGTGGACAACCTTGTTTTACTCCTCAGATAGTTTAAAACTTTCTGATAAGTAGCCATTATTTACTATTTTACACCTAGGGTTACTATACATAACTTTACCCCATTTTTTTTTATAAGAGATTCCCAAAAATGTAAATATTCTAGGCATTTATATATAAACTCCAGTTGTACTTTATCAAAAGCCTTTTCAAAATCAGCTATGAAAGCCAGGCCTGGTTTCCCCGATATTTCATAGTATTCTATTGTTTCCAGTACTTGCCTTATATTATCTCCAATGTATCGTCCATGTAAAAAACCTGTCTGATTAGGATGAATATTATCTGACAATACTTTTTTAATTCTATGCGCCAAGCATTTTGCTAGGATATTTGCATCACAACACTGAAGTGTAAGAGGTCTCCAATTTTTTTAATGACTGGATCTTTATATTAACCACTTGGGTCCTGTTTCAGTAATAATGATATCAGACCTTCTTGTTGCGTGTCTGATAATCTACCATTTATATAGGAGTGGTTAAAACATGCTAATAATGGTCCTTTGAGTATATCCAAAAAAGTGTTGTATACTTCCACTGGTATGTCATCCAGCCCTGGAGTTTTCCCATCCTTAAAGGCCCCAATTGCATCAAGCAGTTGTTCCTCTGTAATTTGGAGTCTTTCTGTACAGATGTTAATTTTACATTATTATTAGGAAATAAATCTATACAATTAGTTTCAGTTAGTGAAGATGGAGGAGCCTGAAACGAAAACATATTCTTAAGTACTTTACTTCCTCTTTCAAAATATCATTTGGTGAATCATGCGTGACTCCATCATTTGTAACAAGTTTTGATACATTTTTTTGGTAGCATTTCTATATTGAACATTGAAAAAGAATTTGGTGCATTTTTCCCCATATTCCATCCAGTTTGCTTTATTTTTATAATATATTACACTGGATCTTTCTTGAATAAGTTCCTCCATTTCTTTTTGTTTTTCCTCTAACTTATTCTGTGCCTCTATGGTACCGTTTTTATTGCTATCTAACTGTACTGTTAGTCCTTCAATTTCCTTTGTTAATATGGACTCTTTTGATCTAAATTGCTTTTGTTTTATAGATGAGTACTGCATTGCATTGCCTCTAAAGGCACACTTAAAAGTGTCCCATACAATACGGGGATCTGCTGTACCTATGTTATGTCTGAAAAAGTCAGTTATAAATTATTCTGTCCTAGTTCTAAACAATGTATCATCTAGTAGGCTTTGATTAAATTTCCAATATCCTCGCCCACGTGGAAATTCTGTAAGAGTAATATATATGGCAATTATGTGATGATCCGACCGCATTCTGTCCCCTATCAACACTTTTTTAAACTTTTGGTGCCAGAGAGAATGGTATAAGAAAGTAGTCAAGACGACTAGCTTGATTAAGCCTCCCCCATGTATATCTCACTAGGTCAGGGTATTTAAGTCTCCATATATCCACTAATTCCAATATATCCATGACATTCATGATTTCCTTAAGTGCCTGAGGGTGATAGTTTGTAGTGTGATTTCCTTTCCGGTCCATAGAGGTATTTAAGACCCTATTCAAATCTCCCACCATACTAATAGAGTCTAGTGTTGCTTGTAGAGTTGATCAATTCTTATATATATTTTCAAAGAAGCTTGGATCATCATTATTCTGACCGTATAGGTTAACCTCTCTTGGGTACGGGAGACGTTAGCGTCCCACCTCTTCAACAGCCAGTGAAACTGCTGGGCGCCAAATTCAAATACAGAAATTCTCATTATAAAAATTCAGAAAACAAAACATATTTTACATAGGTTTAAAGATGAACTTCTTGTGAATCTACCACAGTGTCAGATTTAAAAAATGCTTTACGGCGAAAGCATACCTTACGATTATTTGAGAACATAGCCCAGCAGACAAATCATTACAAACAGTAACCCACCAAATAGAAAAGTTACACAAGTCATAAATAGAGATAAAATGAATCCCTTACCTTTGATGATCTTCATATGGTTGCACTCAGCAGACATTCATTTACTCAATAAATGTTACTTTTGTTCGATACAGTCTCTTTATATCCAAAAACCTCTGTTTTGTTCACGCGTTTTCTTCAGTAATCCATAGGCTCAAACACAGTCAAAACAGGCAGACAAAAATCCAAATTGTATCCGTAAAGTTCATAGAAACATGTCAAACGATGTTTATATTCAATCCTCGGGTTGTTTTTAGCCTAAATAATCTATAATATTTAAACCGGACAAAAAAAAAAATCAGCGAGAGTTTTCAAAACTAGTCAGGTGTCCTCTGATTAGTTCCTGCGCGCGAGAGAGGTAGCGCTCCATTTCTTTTTCTCTCTTATTGAATAGGTTTCAGTCCGGTTGAAATATTATCGATTATGTTCGTTAAAAACAACCTCAGGATTGATTATAAAAAAACATTTGACATGTTTCTACGAACATTACGTATACTTTTTGGAATTTTCGTCAAACGGAACGAGGCTTTGGAATTCTGAACATAACGCGCAACCCAAATGGCGTTTTTTTGTTATAAAAGTAATGTTTATCGAACAAAAAGAACATTTGTTGTGTAACTGGGAGTCTCGTAAGTGCAAACATCCGAAGATTATCAAAGGTAAGCGATTCATTTTATTGCTTTTCTGACTTTCGTGACCAAGCTAACCAAGCTAATATAAGGCTAACTGTTCTAGCATTGATTGATACACTCACAAAAGCTTGGATTGCTTTCGCTGCAAAGCATATTTTCAAAATCTGACAAGATAGGTGGATTAACAACAAGCTAAGCTGTGTTTTGGTATATTTCACTTGTGATTGCATGATTATAAATATTTTTAGTAATATTTTTGAATCTGATACGTTTGGGAATTTTCTTCTGCCTTTCAGAACCGGAATGAGGCTGTAGTTTTCTGAACATAACACGCAACCCAAATGGCATTTTTTTGTTATAAAAGTAATATTTATCGAACAAAAATAACATTTATTGTGTAACTGGGAGTCTCGTGAGTGCAAACATCTGAAGATTATCAAAGGTAAGCGATTCATTTTGTTGCTTTTCTGACTTTCGTGACCATGCTAATTTGGGGCTAGCTGTTCTAGCATTGATTGATACACTCACAAAAGCTTGGATTTCTTTCGCTGTAAAGCATATTTTCAAAATCTGACACGATAGGTGGATTAACTTTTAGTTGCTACGAATCCCGGATCCGGGAGCACCCCCCCACCACCCCCCACTGACTAGCATAGCTAGCATAGCGTCACAAGTAAATTGTAGCATCTAAATATCATTAAATCACAAGTCCAAGACACCAGATGAAAGATAAACTTCTTGTGAATCTAGCCACCATTTCTGATTTTTAAAATGTTTTACAGGGAAGACACAATATGTAAATCTATTAGCTAACCACATTAGCAAAAGACACCATTTTCTTTAATCCACTATTTTTCCACTCCATCACTAGCTATCACCAATTCGACCAAATAAAGGAATAAATAGCCACTAACCAAGAAAAAAACTCATCAGGTGACAGTCTGATAACATATTTATTGTATAGCATAGGTTTTGTTAGAAAAATGTGCATATTTCAGGTATAAATCATAGTATGCCATTGCAGCCACCATCACAAATCTCCCCAAAGCGACTAGAATTACTACAGAGAGCAACGTGTATTACCAATTTACTCAT